>NC_142808.1:41059896-41342056 GCF_049724085.1 Artemia sp. Qi Xiang Cuo | reverse complement strand
ACTACTGAAATATTCCGACTCTTGCATTTCAACGAAAAAATTTCAAAATAAACTTTGAAAAATCAAGAAAATGTAAGTGTGACAAGGTACACCACAACCAAACACTACTGAAATATTCCAACTTGCATTTCAATGAAAGAAATTCAAAATAAACTTTGAAAAATCAAGAAAACGTAACTGTGACACGGTAAACCACAACGAAACACTACTGAAATATTCCAACTCTTGCATTTCAACTAAATAAATTCAAAATTAACATTGAAAAATCAATAAAATGTAACTGTGACAATGTAAACCATCACAAAACACTACTTAAATATTACAACTCTTTCATTTAAAAGAAAAAAAAATTCAAATTGAAATTTGAAAAAACAGTAATATGTAACTGTGACAAGGTAAACCACAAACAACATTACTGAAATATTCCAACTCTTTCATTTAAACGAAAGAAATTCGAAATGAAAATTGAAAATCAAGAAAATGTAACTTCGACACGTTAAACCACAACTAAACAATGCTTAAATATTCAAACTAGTGCATTTCACAGATAGAAATTAAAAATAAACTTTTAAAAATCATGAAAATTTAACTCTGACTCGGTAAAAAAGAAACAAACTCTATTGAAATAGTCAAACTAGTACATATAAAATAAAAAAATACAAAATTAACTATGAAAAATAAAGAAGTTTTAGACTTGACAGGTTAAAAAACTAACAAACACTCCTGATATATTACAACTCATGCATTTCAACTAAAGAAATTTAAAATTAACTTTGAAAAATCAAGAAAATGTAACTGTGGCAAGGTAAACCACAACAAAACACAACTGAAATATTCCAACTCTTGCATTTCAAGGAAATAAATTCGAAATCAACTTTTAAAAATAAATATAATGTAACACTGATAAGTTAACACACAAAAAACAACTAAATATATATTCAATCTATTGCTTTTAATATAAAGTAGTTAAAAATTAACTTTTAAAAATCAATAGAATTTGAATTTGACAAGGTTAAACACAGCCAAACACTACTGTAATAGTCCAAAACTTGAATTTCAAATAAATAAATTCAAGATTAACTTTGAAAAATAAAGAGAATGTAACACTGACACGGTAAACCACAAAAAAACACCATTGAAATATTTAAACACTTGCATTTCAACGAAATAAATTCAAAATAAACTTTGAAAATCAATAAACTGTAAATTTGAGAAGGTAAACCACAAGCAAGCACTACTAAAATATTCCAACTATTGCATTTAAAGGAAAGAAATTAAAAATGAACTTTGAAAAATCAGGAAAATGTAACTGTGACAAGGTAAACCACAACCAAACACTACTGAAATATTCCAACTCTTGCATTTCAACGAAAGAAATTCTAAATTAACTTTGAAAAATCAAGAGAATGTAACTTCGACACTATAAACCACAACCAAACCCTACTTAAATATTCCAGCTCTTGCATTTCAAAGAAAGAAATTCAAAATGAACTTTGAAAAATCAAGAAAAAGAAACTGTGACAAGGTCAACCACAACAAAACCCTACTAAAATATTCCAACTCTTGCATTTAAACTAAAGAAATTCTAAATGAACTTTTAAAAATAAAGAAAATGTAACTTTGACATGGTAAATCACAACAAAACACAACTGAAAGAGTACAACTCTTGAATTTCAAAAAAGTAAATTCAAAATGAACTTTTAAAATTCATTAGAATGTAACTCTGATAATGAGAACCATAACAAAAAACTGCTCAACTATTCAATCACTTGCATTTCAAAAAAAAAAATTCTAATTTACATTTGAAAAATCATGTATAGGTAACTCTGAAATGGTAAACCAAAACGAAACACTACTGAAATATTCCTACTATTGCCTTTCAATTAAAGAAATCTAAAATGAACTTTGAAAAATTAAGAAAATGTAACTTTGACAAGGTAAACCACAACCAAACACTACTGAAATATTCCAACTCTTGCATTTCAACGAAACAAATTAAAAATGAACTTTGAAAAATTAGGTGAATGTAACTATGACAGGTTAAACTACAACAGCACACTACTGAAATATTCCAACTCTTGCATTTCAATGAAAGAAATTCAAAATGAAATTTGAAAAATCAAGGAAATGTAACTGTGACAAGTTAAACCAAAAAACAACACTACTGAAATAATCAAACTCTTGCATTTCAATGAAAGAAATCCAAAATAAACTTTGAAAAATCAAGAAAATGTAACTTTGACAAGGTAAACCACGACAAACCACTTCTTAAATATTCCAGCTCTTGCACTTCAATGAAAGGAATTCTAAATGAACTTTGATAATTCAGGAAAATGTAACTGTGACCAGGTAAACGACAACCAAACACTACTGAAATATTCCAACTCCTGAATTTCAACGAATTAAATTAAAAATGAAATATGAAAAATAATGATTATGTAACTGTGACATGGAAAACCACCATCACACACTACTGAAATATTCCAACTCTTGCCTTTCAAAGAAGGAAATTCTAACTGAACTTAGAAAAATCCAGAAAATGTCACTGTGACAATGTAAACCACAGCCAAACACTACTGAAATATTCCAACTCTTGAATTTCAATTAAAGAAATTCTATATGAACTTTTAAAAATCAAAAAAATATAAGTGTGACACGGCAAACCACAACCAAACGCTACTGAAATATTCCAACTCTTTCATTTCAACGAAGGAAATTCAAAATTAACTTTGAAAAATAAATAAACTGTAACTCTTACACGATAAACCAATAAAAAACACTAGTTAAATAGTAATTATCTTTAATTAAAACTATATAAATTAAAAATGAAATATTAAAAATCAATAAAATGTAACTGTGAAACTGTAAGCCACAACAATACATTGCTTAAATATTCCAACTCTTTCATTTCAAAGAAATGAAATTAAAAATGAACTTTTAAAAATCAAGAAAATGTAAGAGTGACACGGTAAACCACAACCAAACACTACTTAAATATTCCAACTATTGCATTTCAACTAACTAATTTAAACTTAACATTGAAAAATCAAGAAACTGTAACTATGACAAGTTAAACCACAGCCAAACACTACTTAATTATTCCAACTCTTTCATTTCAAGGAAAGAAATTCAAAATGAACTTTGAAAAATCAAGAAAATGTAACTGTGACAAGGTAAACCACAACGAAACACTACTGAAATAATCCAACTCTTGCATTTCAACGAAATAAATACAAAATGAACTTTTAAAAATAAAGTAAATGTAACACTCACAAGGTAAACCACAACCAAACACTACTGAAATATTCCAACTCTTGCATTTCAACAAAAGAAATTCAAAATGAACTTTGAAAAATCAAGAAAATGTAACTGTGACAAGGTAAACTACAACCAAACACTACTGAAATATTCCAACTCTTGCATTTCAACGATAGAAATTCAAAATGAACTTTGAAAAATCAAGAAAATGTAACAGTGACAAGGTAAACCACAACCAAACACTACTGAAATATTCCAACTGTTGCATTTCAATGAAAGAAATTCAAAATGAACTTTGAAAAATCAAGAATGTAACTGTGACACCACAACCAAACACTACTGAAATATTCCAAGTCTTGCATTTAAACGAAAGAAATTAAAAATTAACTTTGAAAAATAAAGAAAATGTAACTGTGACAAGGTAAACCACAACCAAACACTACTGAAAGATTCCAACTCTTGCATTTCAACGAAGGAAATTCAAAATGAAATTTGAAAAATCCAGAATATTTAACCCTGTCAAGGTAAACCACAACCAAACACTACTGAAATATTCCAACTGTTGCATTTCAATGAAAGAAATTCAAAATGAACTTTGAAAAATCAAGAATGTAACTGTGACACCACAACCAAACACTATTGAGACAATCCAACTCTTGCATTTCAACGAAGGAAATTCAAAATGAACTTTGAAAAATCAGACCTTTGGAGGGGGAGGGGCCGGGGGGCGGGGGTCGTTTTGTGTCTCAATGCACAAAAAAAGTATAAGAAATGGGGGAGGGAAGGGGAGGGGAGGAGGGGAGGGGAGGAGGAGGAGGAGGAGGAGGAGGAGGAGGAGGAGGATGGGGAGGAGGGGAGGGGGAGGGGAGGAGGGAGGGAGGAGATGGAGGGAGAGGGGCTCCTTTGGGGGGCCAAAGGGGGGAGGGGCCCTTTTGGCCCCGGGGGGGTCTGGGGGAACCTTGAGGGCCGGGGGCCCTTTGGGAGCCCAGTGGACCTTTGAGGACCGGTGGCTTCCTTCGGGGTTGGGGTAGAGGGATCGGAACCTTTGGGATTGGGGTAGAGGACCTCACAACACTGTTCAAATGAAACTTGTGTATTATAACGACCACACTCAAAACCTCTTCCAAAATCTCTTCAAAAATCATCTTTTAAAATGTCTCTAGCTGTTTTGCCGAAATAATTCCATAACCTGGCTAAAACAGTTTCGCCCAAATAATCCCTAAACGTAATTTCAGCGTGTTCCTTTTGTTTTTGACATCTCTGCGCTAACGCATTTCAAATTAATAAGAAACCTGATTCCCTCGCTAAAACAGTTCTTCGCTAAGATGTGTCTCGGAGAACTGTTTCCCTGGTCTTTGGTTATTAATATCCTTTGGAGTTCGACCAAAAGAGTGGACTCTTTAGCAAAGACATTAATGAATGTGATATATTCCTGGAAAATCTTTTATATGTGAAAACTTTTAATGTCTTATAGATTATGTCATTGATTGATTGATCTGTTAAGAAAGGAAAATTAATTTGTTGTTTTTAAGAGGAATTATTGATTCACGATAGGTGAATTGAGGTCGACAGCACAGGTGTTCCAAATTCCGGGAAACTCATAACATTGGCCCAAAACAACAACAACAACAAATGCTGTTTTCTATTTCTGGACACCATGACATTCGCCTCGAGCATGTACATGTCCAAAACAACAACAAATGCTGTTTTCTATTCCTGGATCATAACATTCGCTGAGAGCGTGCCAAAAACACACCTGGAGAAAGAGACCATGGAGAAAGAGGTCATTGACCCCATTAACCACGTGTTCTCCCTAGGGAGGCTATGCCCATATTTGGTGTTAAAAAAAAGTTATAGGTGGCAGCAGGGGTGCGTGACACGATTCAATAAGGCCCTTCTACTACCCTTGCCCCTATTCTCTGGGGTTTTTTCAACCCCAAACGCCTTGTTATATGATATTTAAACTATTTTGAATAGAATGGCTATATCAAAATTTCTATTAGACACATTTCGGAACAATACGACATGTGTGTAGGGGGGAGGGGTAGCTGCCCTCTGATCACTTTGACTCTCAAAAACAGCACTAGAGTGTCTGATTACCAATCCAACGAGCCCCCTCCGAAGTTTATATAACCCCACTTTCTATAATAACCCTATATCCCCACAGCATAACTTACAACCCTTAACTTACAATTCATTCTAAAAGACATAATTTCCAGAACTTACTACTACGTTGAACAAAATGGCTATCTGAAAATTTTGATTGGATGTGTTTGGAGGAATGGTGGGCGTGAGATAGAAGGGGAGGGGGGGTATTTACCCTCAAATCACTTTCGACTATTAAAAAAGGCACTAGATCTCTCAATTTCCAATTGAATGAGCCCCTTTTGAAGTTTTACGACAACTCTATCTATAAAAACCTTATTTGCTCCCACGGCATAACTTACAAACTTTGCTCTGGGGGCTCTGGGGGCTTTGTCATCCTTAAATACATAATTTCCAGAACTTTCAACTACGTTGAACAAAATGGCTAACTTTAAACTGTGATTGAATGTGTTCGGAGAAATGGTGAGCTTGAGAGGGGGTTAATTGCTTTCCGCTCACTTTTGACTATTAAAAAGGGCAATTTCAATTTCCAATCAAATGAGCTCTTTTTGAAATTTCTACAACAACTTTCTATATGAACTTTATATACCCCCCGGGGGCTTAGCTTACAACCCTTGCACTGAGGGCTCTGAGGGGGTTATCACCCTAAAAGACATAATTTCAAGAACTTTCAACTACGTTGAACAAAATGGATATCTCAAAATTTTGATTGGATGTGTTTGGGAAAATGGTGGGCGTGAGAGGGGCGTTAGTCGCTCTCCAATCACATCCAATCAACTATTAAAAAGGCACTAGCCCTTTCAATTTCCAATTGAATGAGCCCTTTTGAAGTTTCTAAGACAACGCTTTCAATAAAAACCTTATATGCCCCCAGGACATAACTTACAACCCTTGTCCTAAGGCCTATGATGGGGAGGGTTTGTCATCCTTAAAGACCCTAATTTCCAGAACTTTCAACTACGTTGAACAAAATGGCTATCTAAAAATTTCTATTGGATGTGTTTGGGGAAAATGCGGGCGTGAGAGGGGGGTCAATTACTCTCCACTTACTTTTGATTATTAAAAAAAGCAATTTCAATTTCCAAACAAGTGAGCCCTTTTTGAAATTTTTACAATAACTTTCTATATAAACCTTATATGCCCCCAGGGAACACCTTACAACCCTTACACTGAGAGCTCTGAGGGGGTTATCATCCTAAAAGACCTAATTTTGCAGAACAGGGGGTTTAGTTGCCCTTCAATCACTTTCAACTATTAAAAGGGCACTAGGCCTTTCAATTTTCAATTGAATGAGCCCTTTTTGATGTTTTAACAACATTGCTTTCTATAAAAACCTCACATGCTCCCAGGGCATAACTTACAATCCTTGCCCCGAGGCTTGTGGGGGGGATGGGTTGTCATCCTTAAAGACCTAATTTCCAAAACTTTCAACAACGTTGAATAAAACGGCTATCTAAAAATTTTGACTGGATGTGTTTGGGGAAAAGGTGGGCGTGAAAGGGGATTAGCTGCCCTCAAATCACTTTCTACTATGAAAAAGGGCACTAGCACTTTGAATTTCCAATCGAATGAACCCTTTTTCAAGTTTCTACGACAAAGATTTCAATAAAAACCCCAGGGCATAACTTATAACCCTTGCCCTGAAGACTGTGGGGGGAGTGTCCTGCTGAAAGGTATAATTTACTGAACTTTAAACTGCGTGGAACAAAATGGCTATCTAAAAATTTTGATTGGATACGTTTGGGGAAATGGTGGGCGTGGAAGGGGTTTTAGTTGCCTTCCAATCACTTTCGACTATTGAAAAGGGCACTAGCCATTTCAATTTCTAATCAAATGAGCCCTTTTTGAAGTTTCTACAACAACACATTCTATAAAAACTTTATATGCCCCCAGGGCATAACTTACAACCCTAGCCCTGAGGGTTGTGGGGGAGTTTCCTCCTCAAAAACATGATTTCTATCTGGAAATCAACTACGCTGAACAAAATGGCTATCTAAAAATTTTGATTGGATGTGTTTGGGGAAAAGGTGGGCGAGGGAGGGAGGTTAGTTTCCCTCCAATCACTTTCAACTATTAAAAAGCGCACTAGACCTTTGAATTTCCAATCGAATGAGCCCTTTCCAAGTTCCTACGGCAAAGATTTCAATAAAAACTTATATGCCCCCAGGGCATAACTTATAACCCTTGCCCTGAAGACTGTGGGGGGAGTGTCCTGCTCAAATGTATAATTTCCTGAACTTTGAACTGCGTGGAACAAAACGGCTGTCTCAAAATTTTGATTGGATGTGCTATAGGAAATGGTGGGCGTGGAAGGGTTGTTATTTGCCTTCCAATTACTTTCGACTATTAAAAAGGGCACTAGCCTTTTCAATTTCTAATCGAATGAGCCGTTTTTGAAGTTTCTACGACAACACGTTCTATAAAAAACTTATATGCCCCCAGGGTATAATTTACAATCCTTGCCCTGGGGGCTTTTAGGGGGGTTGTCATCCTCAAAGACCTATTTTAAAGAACTTAAAACTACGTTGAATAAAATGGCTATCTCAAAATTTTGATTGGATGTGTTTGGGGAAAAGTTGGGCGAGAGAGGGGTTTAGTTGCCCTTCAATCACTTTCGACTATTAAAAAGTGCACTAGCCCTTTCAATTTCCCACCGAATGAGCCTTTTTTGAAGTTTCTACGACAACACCTTCTATAAAAACCTTATATGCCCCCAGGGCATAACTTACAACCCTTGCCCTGAGTGCTGTGGGGGAGTGTCCTCCTCAAAAACATAATTTCTATCTGAAAATAAATTACGCTGAAAAAATGGCTATCTTAAAATTTTGATTGGATGTGTTTCAGGAAAGGGTGGGCGTGGAAGGGGTGTTAGTTGCCTTCCAATCACTTTCGATTATTTAAAGGCACAAGCCACTCCAATTTCCAATCGAATAAGCCCTTTTCGAGGTTTCTACGACAACTCCTTCGATACGAAGTGCCCGGGTATGGACAAAAAAATAATAATACATTGTGCCAACATCGATCTTATATGCCCTCAGGACATAACTTAAAACCCTTGCCCCGAGGGTTGTGGGGGGTGTCATCCTCAAAAATATATTTTCTATCTGAAAATCAACTACGCTGAACAAAATGGCTATCTCAAAATTTTGATTGGATGTGTTTTGGGGAATGATAGGCCTGGGGGGGGCTAGTTACCCTCAAATGACTTTTGACTATTAAAAAGGGCAGTAGCCACTCTAATTTCCAATCGAATGAGCCCTTTTCGAAGTTTCTACGACAACTCCTTCGAGACGAAATGCCCGGGTATGGAGAAAAAAATAATACATTGTGCCAACATCGTTGTTTACTTAGGCAGCGCTATTGCGCTGCCTATTATATATTGTAACTTCATTTTTATTAAATCTCTTTGTAAAGATAATAATACTATTCTGATTCATAACATAAAATTGACGTGTTTCAGTTTGCTTAATTGAGGCAATGTCACACATAAAATTCTCATATGAAGAGTCACTTTCTGTAACAGCCAAATAAAAGTATGTAGGTTAATAGTCATAGTAGCCGGTATCTTCACAGCGATGACGCAGGAAAAAACTCTTTTATTATTCCAGGCATTGAAGCGTAGACCAGATTCTTCTTCCCGAAACAATTTAAAGCCACGACGATACTAGTCTCTTAAAAATAAAATGAACTCATGCTTAGGTTTTTTTGCGTTTTTTTTTGGGGGGGGGGGGAGTTGCTGCAATAAATTTTACTATCTTGCTGGTCATTTCTACCGACTGACTGGGCGATATTGCTATTAAAATTGCTTCATTTTTCATTTTTGCCGATCGAGACTGATCTTCTTTCATTGATTTTAAGTCATATATTTCCATCAGCACATTTACAGTAATGAAAAAAAAATTGCCTGATTTTACCGACGGGCTAAAAACACGAGGGACACATACCCTCTCCCCATACGTGACATCCCTTGGTTTAGTTGGGGGAAGCGTGCTTGAAGCCTCAAAAGGTATGTTTTATTTCCACATTTCTCGATTGTCCCTGAGTTGTTAGGTAAATATTTAAAAAAATTCAGTTTTTGAGGGGGTAGGGATAGAAATTAGTATCGAATCTCTTTGGTTCTCGTGAACATTCGACTATGCCTGTAATTTTGGTGGTTTGAGGTGATTTTGACTCTCCTGTTGCAGGTAGTCTTTGTATGTTATGTTACTTTCACATGCTTATTGGACATACTTATTGGCACAAAAGAAGGAGAGAGGGGGTGTATCATGAGTGCATCAAGGAAATTCCATGGGGGGAGTTGGCAAGTACTACCAGGGATTTGTTTTCCCCGAGATCTACTTGGGATTGTTTCTCATTTTCCTGCTTATATGAAATCTATGCTGATTTTAAATATATAAGTTTCATCAAGTTTAGTCCAACTCATTAAAAATTACGAGCCTGAGAAAAGTTGCCCTATTTCGGAAAAAAGGGGGAAGCTCCTCCTTAAAAGTCATAGAATATTGATGAAAATCACACCATCAGATTCAGCGTATCAGAGATCCCTACGTTAGAGGTTTCAGGCTCCTATCTGCACAAATGTGGGATTTTGCATTTTTCGCCCGAAGAAAGATCATGGAATTAAAAGTTCTAGTGCTCTTTTTAAAGTGACCAAAAAAATTGGAGGGCAGCTAGGCCCCCCTCCCACGCTCATTTTTTCCCCAAAGTCAATGGAACAAAATTTTGAGATAGCCATTTTGTTTAGAATAGTCGAAACATCTAATAACTATGTATTTGAGGACGAGTTAATCCCCACAGTCCTCAGAGGAAGGGCTGCAAATTATGAACTTTGCCCATTGTTTATATATAGTATTGGTTATTGGTAATTTTACAGACGCTTTCAGGGGAGGATATTTTTCTGGTAAGGGGTTTGGGGGGATTGTTACGTGGGAGGATATTTCCATGGAAGAATTTTTCATGAGAAAAAGGAATTTTCATGAAGGGGGAACTGGTTTTACCAGCATTATTTAAAAAACAATCAGAAATTAAATAGAAAAAAAAATTTCAACTAAAAGAAAGGAGCAATATTAAAACTTAAAACGAACAGAAATTATTACGTATATGAGGGGGTTCGTCCCCTCCTCAATACCTCACTCTTTACTCTAAAGTATGTTTAGTAATTTCAAAAGAGCTATATATTCTAATTAAACGGCTTTTGTGATTCAGGGGTCATTCTTAAAGAATTGGAATATAATTTGAACTTTAGCGTAAAGAGTTAGATATTGACGAGGGGGAACCTCTTCATGTTACCTATATGAGGAAATTTGCTCCCTCATTAATACCTCACTCTTTACGACATGGGCGCCGGCAAAGGGGACAGAGGGGCCTAGGCCCCCCTCCCTGGAATGTTGGGATTATACACCCCTGGAGCCGGTCCAAGGGTGAATCTTGGAGTGTAAGTAGGGCAATTCCTCGAAAATTCATATCTTAGGTTTTCCAATTTCTTAATAAGTCGTTCCCTTGATAAGCGAAAATCATGAGTAAACAAATTTCTTTCAAACCTAGCAACCTGGCTAATATCAACAGAGGACAAATTTTCAATTAAAATATTTTCTAAGGATTTCCTGTCATAGGAAATAGTATATCTTTTTTGTTTTTTGTCTTTAATGATGTTGTTAATCTATCCTCTAGAACGCTTGAACCAAAGGAAATTCAAATTTTCGAAAAAGGTCCAAAATTCTCTTTTCTTCCAAGACATGTCCCTGTAGCAGATTTAATTTCCTCTCTAGAATCCTCTGTGCACAAATTTTATACATCTATATCCAACCCGGATGAAGTTGGGGCTAGTCTTATAGATACCCTTTACAATAATCAAAAATAGATTAATTCTCCCACCAATAAAAAACCAGATAATTTGTATGACCTAAAAATACTATCTAATCTCCGTAAAGATTCATCCATTATTATAACTAAAGCAGATAAAAGCAATTCTCTAGTTGTCATGGATAGGACAGATTATGATACAAAAATTTGTTCTCATCTAAATGACGAGACAACGTATAGAACTACAACCCACGATCATACTGATCAATTTGTAAACAAAGTTATAAATGAACTAAAAAGTTTAAAACAAAATGGTAAAATTACTCCACAGCTATACAATAAATTTTTCCCCCGCGGTAGCTTTTGCCCAAAGTTTTATGGTGTACCAAAATTACACAAGCAAGGCATTCCCTTAGGGCCCATAGTAGCTTGTATGAAAGCCCCAAAATCTCCTTTTTGGAGATTGTTGGTTACATCAATTGAACAGTCACTTATCTTTCAAAAATCATACATATGTAAATTGGTAGATTTAGCTGAAAAAACTCAAAAACGTATATATCCTGAAAAATACAATCATAAGCAAATTTGACATTGTTTCAATATATACAAATATTAATGTCACAGTATCTGAACAGTTATTAGAAAATAAAATCAAAGAAAATTATCACTTAATAGAAGCTTCAGCAGCAGCAATAGATTGTGAAGTCTTAATGACCTTGATTAAACTCTGTAACAAGTACTCAATGCATTTCCAATTCCGTAATTCTTTTTTCCAGTAAATTAATGGTTTAGCGATGAGCGCGCCCCTCTCCGGGTTACTTGCGAATATTTATGTGGAACATTTTGAAAATTGGGCATTAGATTCGTATTTTTTAAAACATGTCTTTTGGGGACGTTACATGGATGATGCAATTTCACTCTGGAACTATGGGGAAAATGAGCCTAAGAGTTTTTTAGATCACCTTAATACATACGATAGAAATTTACAGTTTACTTTAGAAATCGAAATCGCAAATAAAATCCCATTCCTAGATGTATTAATTATTCGTAGTTTCGATAAACTCAATTTTACTATTTATAGAAAACCAACACAAAATAATAGATATTTGCATTTTAAATCAACCCCCCCCCACAAGTTAACAAATTAGTTGTAGTATCCCTCATTGATCAGGCCCTGAAAAGTTGTTCCGAGTCCCACTTCACAACAGAATTAAAATTTATCAAGGGCATACCTCCAAGAAATGAGTATCCTATTTTGTATATTAATATTTTAATGAGTTGTAGACTAAAAAGACATTCCCGTAAAATTAATGATAGTTTACCATGTGATATTTCTGACAAGCCCTTAAACATAATTTACCTCCCCTACATCCCAAAAATCACTACAAATCTTAAAAAAGTTTGCAAAAAAAATAATCTGTATGTAGTATTCACAAATAATTTTCAAATCATAAATTTTCTAAATTCTGGTAAAGATAAAACCCCAGTTACTTGCCAAAGAGGGGTCTATCAAATACCATGTGATTGTGGCAAATATTATGTAGGTAGAACACACCAGAGTTTAGAAAAGCGCATACAACAGCATAAAGATGATATAGTCAAAGCTCTAAATTCTAGTATTTCCGTTGTTTCATCTGATTCTGCATTAGGCAGCCATATTTTTGAAAATCCTAGCCACAATATACTTTTTAATGAATCTGCCCTTATTAGCAATGACCTAGGCATAAAGCAGGTAGTCCGAGAATCAATTGAAATCAGAGTTAAGATTAATAATAATATTTCCTTAAATAGGGACTTGGGGGAATATACACTAAATGCTCTATACACAAATTTAATCAAAAATGATCTTACAAATTATTTTAAAAAACCTATAGATATTAACACAGAACCGGTCACAAAAAGACCTTTGAGGTTAGCTGCCATAAAGGCTGGATTAGCAATAAGAACGTGTTTTTTAATTATATTTCTTTCATCTCTTTGAATCGCCTTGTTTTACCTCACTTTTTATCGGTCCTGGTTGAACTTCCCTGAAGTAAGGATGACGGGACTGCTTTGAAAAAAATAATTAAATTATTGTATATATTGGTTGCATGTTATTGTGAGTCTTTTTTCTTTCATATATTTTTGTCTTGCTGAGGACGGCCCTTGGACATAGGGCCGAAATATTCATTCAAATTATCTCCACTGTCTTGCAAAAAGATTTCCCTATTGTTCTTCGTAATTTTGTTGTTTGTTATAAAGAAACCAAAGGAAAGAGGGTAAAATAGGGAAAAACCCTGGAAAAAAGTTTGTTGCCCCATTGTTGGCTGCCTGCTGATAGACTTTGACCCATAATAAGGAAAATAAAAGTTCTAATTTGTGACTGAGTAACCTATAACCAGTTTTTTACAAACATTTTTCCTATATGATTTGGTTGAAGCAAAAAAAAAAAAAATTCTTCATAGCAATGAATGGTAAGTAAATAACGATCTTTGTCAATAACGAAAGTATAAGAGGCTAACTAATGATACCATTCAGTCAAAGAATCAGCTTTTTATGGCGATCTTAAATATGTTAATTAGTTAATCTTAAATAACTGCACTAATTAGTAATTAGTGTAGTTATTAGAACACAAGAAAGTCCATATAATTATAGAAAACACAAGGAAAACACTTAATAAGGGGCAATTTCGGTAAGAATATGCCGTCAACATTTGCTTGCATTGCAAGAGTACCCATGAGCTGATATATTAATAATAATAATAATGTATTATTAAAGCTTTTTAACAGCCATATACAAAACAAAAAAGAAAAGAAAAAGGATAAATAAAATGAAGACATACTAAAATCACTATCCTCTTAATCAACGTTCATACCTTTCAATGCAAAATTTACCACACTTACTACTGTCTGTGGTGAATCTGAACTTAAAATCCTCCGAAGTAGCCAATCATTACCCTCTTTCAAAATTTCTCCCCTTATGTGAGAAAGCCGCCGGCATTGCAGGAGGGAATGACCCAGCCCAAACCCAATCTCACCACATTTTAGACAAGTACGCTGCGTTTCCGGACCTTCCCTATTTTTCCAAACTTCTTTTCCTTGTATTAGTAGACAATTGGCTCGAAGCTGAATCCATGTTTTCATATACTTACTAGGTAACCCCAGCTTCAAATATGTCTCCTGTCCATAAATCCGCTTTATATATCTATACAAAGTAAGACTAGTCGACTTATCTAAAGCTATCCACCAAAGTTGAATTTCCTGGTCGTGCAGTCTTGCTTGGACTTCCTTTATGAAGTTTTCTTGGTCCAATGGTCCCTGTCCTCCATTCGACGCGTCTGAAAAGCCTGTTTCCTGTAGTATTTTTTTGATCTGTGCTGTCCAAGTGGTTTTATTTTTTTGGGTGAGGAGATCTTTATAAGCAGCAAGAATAAGTCTTTCCTCGGGTAAATTCAGGATTTTGAGCCAAAACTTGATCATCTGTATCTTTCTTCGTATTTTTAAACTGTAGATGCCTAGGTCACCTTTCAATACTAGAGAGTGAGTTGTTTTATGCAGCCCATATGCATGCTTCTAGTATTATAGTTGTAGATTTTCTAATCTTTGTGTAGTCTGGTAGCCCCAAATTTCTGCCCCGTAATGAAGTCTGGGTAAAACTTTTGTGATAAATGTATGCTTATGAAGGCTGAGATCGCTTATTCCTGTTGTAACGTTGCTTCTGTAAATACCGAAAAGTGCATTTTTCCCTTTTGTCGTAGTTGCTGGTATATGTTGTGTCCATTTACCATTTCCAGTTACTGTAAAGCCTAAATATGTTGCTTTCTCTTCTATTTTTAAAATTTGACTTTCCAAATAAAACTTGGGGGGTAGCTCTGGTTGCTTTTTGTTAAATATCAATATTTGGCTTTTCGATACATTAGCCTTCAGTTTCTTTTTCTGCAGATATTCTGCTAGGATATTCAGTAGAGACTGTAGATTTTCTCAGAATCAGCCAGTAAAATTATGTCATCTGCGAAAAGCAACATTGAAAGATTCAAATTTCCAAGACGAAGTGTTGGTGCCCATTGGCGTTCGAAAAATTGCACTATATCATTAATAAATATACAAAATAATTTTGGAGATAAAGTACTTCCCTGTAAAACTCCCTTACTTACAGGAAAAGAGGAAGAGACACCCTGTTGCGGAATTTTCACAAAACTTTTAGTCCATGAATACACATCGAAGCTATTATATTCATAAACTGATGTGGTAATCCAATTTCACTCAAAGCTTCAAACAACAAAATTCTAACTACGTTATCAAACGCTTTCTGCAGGTCTATAAGCGCAGCGTACAATTTACTATTTCCTTTAGAATATTTATGTATCATTGCATTTAAAATGAATACTCGATCCACTGTCGAATATCCCGGTCTGAATCCACCTTGTTCTTCATTTAGAATACTATTCGCCTCCATCCATTTTCCAAGCCGTTTGTCCAAAATTTTCTCCAAAACTTTCCCCCACTGTTTAAAAGACTTATAGATCTATAGTTTTCATGAACGGCGGGGGTACCTTTTTTAAATTGGGGAAATACGAGTGAGGTCTTCCAAGCTAGTGGCCAATGTGTCGTAGATATTACTAGGTTAAGCAATGAAGTTAACACGGGGATGATGATATTCCTTATCGATTTAAATATCTTAACTGGGATTTCGTCTGGTCCAGGTGCTGAGCCCCCTCTCATTTTTGCAGTGAATTATTGATTTATTCTGGGGTAATGGGTTCAAAGAGGGCGTAATCTGTTTCTCTAAGAGGGACAGGTCCTTGTTTGCAATCTACTTGATTTATCCTTTCCTCTAGTGGGTTGTTCGTTTTTTCTGCATCTTTCTGTTGTGATTGAAAATAAGATGGCCATGTTTCCGGGCGTGAAATTTTCAGGGACTCATTTCTTTGTTTATTGGATGATATATTTTTCAACTTATTCCAGAACTCTCTGCTGTTGCTTTCTTTAAAACTCTTACATAAAGCTGCCTGTTGGTGAAATCTGTATTCTTTCTTTTTCTTTCTGATTAGTTTTTTATGCTTTTTTCTTGCTTGCCTATATTCTGTTAGCGCAATATTTTTTTCCTCTTCCTCTCCCAAGAATCTTTTTACTGTAAGCAGTAGAATATTCAGGTTTGAACTACATTCTTTACACTCTTGGTGATAAAAATCTTTCTGTTTCTCTTTTCTTGATTTCATAGGTGTAAGCACATTACTTACAATTCCTATAAGCCTTTAAACTACTTCATCTGTTTCTGATTTCGGTAATTCCATATGAGACCTTAACTGGCTCATTTCCTCTAGCACTGGTTCACTAAGAAAAGCCCCTTGTACAGATAACCATTGTTCTTTCGAACATTCGCAATAAATCCGGGGCGGAATTTTCGGCTTGTTTTATCTTTTACCTTTATCTTTAGCCAGTATTCTATTTTGATTCATTGTTGACCTTCTACGTCCATATTCTTTCATCTCATATTCTAATTTAAGTGGGAGATGATCAGATCCAGACTGATGGATTACTTTTATATTAAGAGATTCAGCCTCAAGTCCCGTGTCCACCAATACATAATCAATTAAACTAAATCAAGGTCCAGAAATGCAAGTGTACTCACCCAAATCACCATCTTCTCCAAATCTACAATTCCCAATCGCTAGCCCATGACCTCCGCACAGTGCAAGCAGCTTCCTCCCCCATGAATTAATTCTTCATTGTCGATACTGGCTACTTCGTGGGATATGGTAAAGTGAAGGTATCATCTCACATAAAGCGTAATCTTCGTCTGAAACAAAATCTACATTTAATTCTTTTTATAGGGAAGTATATGCGTTAAAATCACCTGCTAGAAAAACTAAAACACTTGGTTTATGAAATTTCACTGAACTCAACTCTTTCTCTAATACATACCATGTATCCTCAGTACAGTATGACTTATTTTCTGGGGAAACATATACAAATCCAAAAATAAACCATTTTTCCAGAAATTTTCTGCGCAACCAAATCAAGTTTTCAGATTTACTTGACAGACGACGCAAATTTTTGAACATGTCACTCTTTCCTAGTACAATTATTCCTCCATAGTTTCTAAAGTTTCACGATGTATCCCTGCCCACTCGAAACAACCTCGTATGCACGCACTGTAAAATCTTCCTCTGGCAACAACCATTTTTCTATAAAACACGACACAATTGCTGTCAAAAATGAATTATTTAAACCCAACTCTCTCTTGTTTCTTAAACCTTGTATATTCCATGTGACTAAGGACAGTTTTTGTATATGGCTTGTATCCTATTCAGTTAACACGAATGGTGGCTTTTCGTGAGGCATCTGTGAGCCCCGGTTTTTCGTTTTTTTTGTCCATTTTTGAGCCATGTTCGTTCTTACATTTCTTTTCCCTTGTTTGTGGTCATCATTGGGGCTTATAATAGAATCTAAAGTTCTTTTCCCTTTTACTGACTCTTCGTTTAGCCCGCTTCCGCCTGGTGTGGTGGGATCCGCAGTAGTCATTGGCCTTTCGTAGACAGTTGCATCACTATCGCTAGCGTTACTACTTTCTATGTCCGAACAAGAGTCTCTATCACTTAAAGGGGATCGTATGTAGGCCCAACGAAGAATAGATTCCCTTTTTGAACTATCAACTCCGGTCGGTTGCTGACCATTTGCCGATTCTGTAGCCTCCACGACCTTTTTTTTATCAAAATCATAGGAAAAAATCTGGTTGTGTATGTAAATTTTTGTACGTCGCAATTTCAATGCTCTGTTTTCACTTATAGCTTGGGTTATCAGGTGTCTTAAGGCTTTTCGGGCCTCCCGTTCCTCTGGTGTATAGTCTGGGGTGACTGAAATCCCATTTCTTTTAAACAGATTAGCATTACGTAGGACAGCATCACGAGTCATTTTGGTCGTGAATTTAACAAGGATAGGGCGGGGGTTCGAGGGTCCTCTCAGTCGAAGAGCATCTCGTATTTCACTTTTTGATAGTGAAAGGTTGGGCACAGAATTGTTAATACATACTATAATGTCCTCACTTAGTTTAGAGTTCGGATTATTCGGATGCGGCATCCCATAGAACATAAAATTGGTTTGTTTTAGCTCCTTTTCCAATCTAAAATTTCTCTTACGTGACTCCTTTAATTCACTCTTAATTACTGCGATTTCTTGGGATGTCTTTACTTGATTTATGGCAAAGTCCTGCAACTTAGATTCTATCCCTGCCAAAATTGATTGTGCATTTTGAATGCTTTTCGTTAGTTGTGGAATATTTGAAACTGCTTTTTTTATTTCCCCTAAAGTCTGGGCAATGTCTTGATCTCCCATCATAACTATCAAAAGACGTAAAACGAAAACTTACTCGCAAGGGGGCTATTTCGTAAACAAGTACGGCCCCCCGGTTTCCAACAGTGCAAGTGTTCAAAATCTTTCTTCAAATGCCAAATCCAATCCAGTCAAAAAATCCAATCTCAGGTAATTGATTCAGGTAATTGCGTAAGATTTAATCCTTTACAAAATATATGTGACCTTCACTGGCGAATGCTGAATGAGAACTCTATATTAAGCCACTATATTCAGAAATGATTCCCCTGAATGGAATGCTAAGAATTTCTGTATTTCCCCCTGAAAGAATACGTTTTTTTGTGTTTTATTACAAATTTTGTTTTTGTTTCTAGGAGTGATTGTATTTATCTATTTGTCACTTTGAAAACGATTTAATTTTAACAGTTATGAAGTCAAAAGGTGTCAAATATACTGGCTTTTGGCATCCAAATTATAATTACAAATATTCAATTAAAAATTTGTATTGGATTTTCTTAATATTAGTTTTAATATTTTACTTTGAACAAACTACTTTAATAATGCGTTACTTTTTATAAATACTGAGTCTGAAGGCATTAAGTATTTTGATGTTTGATAACCAAGTTCTGTCGATATTGTTAAAAAATATCCGTCTAACGCTTCGGCATTGCTCAACAGAACTTAATGCTGGGAGCTTATATCTTAGTTTTTGTAAGTAGGCTATTGTTTTGTGTCTTTTATGTAGCTACTTACTTTTTTCATTTTTAAATACTTTTATCTTTAATTGCCATACTTTCTCCGTTGCATTTAGGAAATTGTTTGTCTCTAAGCTTCATAAACTAAAGAAACTTAAACAACTTTTTTCAACTGAAAGTAAGGAGCAATTATTACGTATATGACGGGGGTCCCCCCTCTGCAACACCTTGCTCTTCAAGCTACAGTTTTTCAGCACTTTAAAAAAAGTTATTTATTGTTCTAATTAAACGACCCTTGTGTTTTAGGAATCGTTTTTAAAGAATTAGGACAAAATTTAAACTTAAGCGAAAAGAGCGAGAGGTTGAAGAGGGGGTAACCCCACTCATATGTGTAATAATGTCTGTTCATTTAAGCTTTAATGTTTCTCCTTACTTTCAGTAAGGAGAAGTTTTTTTTTTATTTCTGATCGTTTTTTTAACTAACGTCAGGATAACTGGCTCCACCTCCGCGGAAAAATCCCCTTCCCCAAAGAAATATCCTCTGGATAATTCAATCCTGGCGAAAATTTACTCCGGACAATTACCCTTAACATCTCCACGCGTAAAATTGAATCTGTAAAGAGAAAGCAAGACATATAAAGAAATTTTTTTATATGAATTCTGGCAAATTCACCCAGTGTAAAATTCCTTCTGAAAATGTCACCCTCTGGAAACCATCCTCTCCACTGAAAATTATCCCAGCAGAAATTCGTCCTCCCCTCCCCACTCAAAAATGTATACATTCTTCCCAATAACAAATAAAACAAAGGGCGGTTTTTATAACTTTAAAACCTTTCCCCAGGGCTGTAGAGGGTCATTTTATCTCCAAAGACATAGTTATTAGGCCTTTCAACTATGCTGAAGAAAAAACCTATCTCAAAATTTTGATCGGACGATTTTAGGAAAAAAGTGACGGGGGAGGGGGCCAAGTTGCCCTCCAATTTTTTGGTCACTTAAAAGGGGCACGAGAACTTTTCATTTCCATTAGAATGAGCCATATTCCGACGTTCTAGGCCCACTGGGTCGCTACGATCACCCCTGGGAAAAAAAATAAATAAAAAACAAATAAACACGCATCCGTGAATATTTTTTTTCTGGTAAAACTTACAAAATTGCAGATTTTTGCAGATATGAGCTTGAAAACTACTGTACGGTTCTTTGGTACACTGAATCTGATAGTGCGATTTTCATTAAAATTATATGACTTCAAGGGGGTCTTTCCCCCTTTTTCCGAAAATCAGACAAATTTTCTCAAGCTCGTAGCTTTTGGTGAGCAAAACTAAACTTAATGAAACTAACATATTTGGAATCAGCATAATAAGTTAATTCTTTTAATATATCTATTTGTATAAAAATTCCATTTTTTAGAGTTTTGGTTACTATTGAGCCAGGTCGCTTTAAGTAAGTTACAGTTCATTACCTCAAATTGTTCGATTCCCCATCAAAATCCAAACAGTATTGCCAAAAGTATTGTATTTATGAAACTTTAAAGTTTCATGAAATGTAATAAAACAAATAGAAAAGGTTTTTCAACTAAAGTCAGGAGCTAGATTCGAATCTGTTGCTTACTTCCTTCCTTTCAGTTGAAAAGCTCTTTTTTTATTTAATTTCTGATTGTTTTCCCAATCATACCCAGGCCTAACCAAGATATAATTTGAGCTACCTGTCCCTTAAAACCCTGGTTAATTGCTTTTAAAATGTGTAAATCAATAATTGTACGTTGATTACTAGGCCTACCGTTGCACGTATAAATTTGCAATTTCAATTTTGGATAAAATTTGAATATACTTAGAAAATTGGCGATGAGTAGTAATCTTGGTGAGAAGTCCTTGTTAATATTACTACTAAAGAATTTTGGTTGGATGAAAAGGAGTATTATTGTTTGTATGGATGGAAATTAGGCGAGACTTTTGATCTTCTACATAACTGAAGCCATCATAACCTCTACAATAGGATTTTCTTATCAATAAACACATTACATATTTTATTTTTTAATACATTGAAGTACTTCATATAAATGGAAAAAAAAAGTATTACCATTGAAAATTGCTGAAAACTAAGTTCCTAGCAGCATTTGCCACCCCAAAGAAATTTCATGGTGGGGCTGATGATGACCTGCCTTGCCTTTTCCACCTCTATGCAGGTAGATATGGGATTGTAATATATTAGCTGTATAGAGAAACATTTTAATTAATTCCTTCTCTCCCCCCCCTTTCTCTTTCAACATTTATCTGAAGCCTCATGAACTAATTGTTTCGTTTCGTATCAGAAACACTGACTTTAGCTGATGACATTTTTTACACCCCATCTTTCAAAAATTATGATTGTGCAATCAAAAGCGATTTGACCAGTGGTCATCTTCAGGAAAAGGTTCAAAACTCCCCGATTATACGCTGGGTAACCGAATGACATCAGCAAGAAAAACAAAAGCTAATAGTCCTTTCCAGGTCTAAAGGCTGCAAGGTCCATCTTCGGAACTTTTGAGACAATTCTAAAAGAATACGTGCTAAGCAAGGCAGTATCCAGGGAGGGGTGTTAGAGAGTTGGAACTCCCACTCCCCAAAATGTTTGTCCGACTCGTAAGAACGTAACAAAAATGAACATAAATAAATTTTTGATGCGTTTTTTAAAGTTTTTTCCATTAAAGTTTAATTAAAATTCCATTAAAATTAATTTCATTTAAAATTAATTCCATTAAAATTAAGGTGTTTTTACCCATTATCAGGTTGTCCATTAAAATGCACTTTTGTAGAAATCTACCCTACCCCCACCTAAACAATGACTCACACCCCCTTGTTATAGCTGATACACAGTTTCAAATCACCAAACGTAGCATAATTTCATTACAAATAAAGCGAATCAACTTGGTTAAATCCAGTACTGTCACCATGTGGCCTTACTTCTTTTGCAACTGGGAAGCCTAAAATATAGTTATTGATACTTTTAAATCAATATGCTTCTCAGGATTTTAAATTGACTGCAAATCCCTCCTCTTCGGGGTAAAGTCATAATTTGGTGCCCTAAACCACCTAAAATGTCACTCAACCACCACTGCTAATTTGGTGTCTGCCCTCCCCCCCCTGGAAAATTTTCTGCCGGTACCATTGCTTTACGCTAAAGTTCGAAATTTGTTAAATAATGGCCGGTAATAATTTGTTTCTGTTTATTTTCCGGCCAATCTTAGCGTTTAATTTTTCCTTAAGAACCGTCATAACTATGATTTGTTATTTTTATAACAAATTATTCATAACTGTGGTTATTTCCAAAGTTTTTTCCAGCTGAAAGTAAGGAATAACATTAAAACTTAAAACGAACATAAATTATTACGTATATCTTTTAAAGATCTTTTCGTTCATTCATTTCGGTGATTTGAGAATTGCTCAACTTGTGACTTTCATTTTCGTAAAAATAGTTTTGACTTCTTTGGCCGTTTTGTTACTATGCCTTACAAAATTAGTTCCGCAAATATTGCTAATTCAAGTTACGTGAAAGATCTTTCCATGGAGATAAATTTCTCGTGGGGGAAGGGAATTTTCCATGGAGGTGGAGCTGGATTTGCCGACATTATTTAAAAAACGATCAATAATTAAATAAAAAACAAGTTTTTTCAACTTAGTAGGAAGCAACATTAAAACTTAACAGGAACAGAAAATATTACGTATATGAGATGGGATGCCTCTCCTTAATAGCTCGCTGTTACGCTTAAGTTTCTTCTTTATTTTTTAAAGGAGGTTATTATTCTGATTAAACAACCTTTGTGATTCAGGAGTCATTCTTAAACAACAGCAACAGAAATCAAACTAAGGCTATTATAAGGTTATTAAGTTTTAAAAAAGTAAAATTATTGTTCTAATTTCATTCTAATTATTCGTGTATGGTGAGCCAAATTCAAAACCTGCAGTAACTAAAAAACATTCAGAAATTAAATAAAGAAAACAAGTTTTTTTTTTAACTGAAAGCAAGAAGTGAAGCTAAAACTTAAAATGAACAAAAACTACTCCATATATGAAAGGAAATGTTCCCTGCTCAACGCCCTGCCCTTTACGTTAAAGTTTTTTATTGTTTTATAAAGCAGAGTTGGAAGAAAGAGTCTAACTTTAGCGTAAAGAGCCGGGCGTTGAGCTGGGGACGGCCCCTTACATATACGGAATAATTTCTGTTCGTGTGAAATTTTAATGTCGCTCCTTACTTTCAGTTTAAAAAAACTTGTATTTTTTATTTAATCTCTTATTGATGAGACGATTTTGTATTTTGGGTAATTCCTACTTTACTTCGAAAAAGTAGCCCATGCCTTTTGACTCTCAGGATATAAACCCCTCTTGCACCCATCAATAAAAATACTGGAGCTGTTGCTGCTCAAGCATAAAATTTCCATTTAATGAGTCAGATTTGAGGAGGGTGGCTCTTCTTGCATTTAGGGTAACTCCGGGTAGGCTGTTAAAACCGAACAGAAATTAAATAAAGAGTTAAGTTTTTTCAAATGAAGGTAAAGAGCGACATTAAAACCTAAAACGACAAAAATAACTTTTTATAGAAAACTGAAGCTGAGAGGTCAGGGTTGGAGGAAGGGGCAGCTCCCCCATTTGCGGAATAATTTCTGGTTGTTGAAATTTTAGTAACTGTCTTTGCTTTCATTTGAAAAGTTTTTTTTTATAAAAAAAAATAAAAGCAGTTGAATTTATTTAAAGGAAGTGGAAATAATTATAGGTTTAAATTTTCAGCTCTGTATATGCAAAAGATTATACATAGAAGCTCACACATTAACATTATTGCCTGAAGTAGAGCATTGAATTGAACCGTGATGTTACATGTTTCTTAATCTTTGTTCTTCTGTTTTTTAATATACATTTTCGTGTCAACATTTCAGATTTTGTATTTAAGTAATTTTAATGGATAATTTAACACCATCAAAGTAGTTTTTCCAGGCTATTTGTTGGACTAAATCCTTATGTAATAGTATGTCGTATATTTTTGAAACTATTTAAAGAACCTGTCAAATGACAGACATGAAAACAGAATCGTTGCAAAGATTCAATTGAGGAGCAGAAGACGGATATTTCCCCACATTTTTCCAAACACAAAGTTTGTAGTCTCCTCACCTCCCTCCAAAAAAGTTCTTCTAGAAAGTTTCGACTTGAACATCAGCAATGTGAGAAAAAATGGTAAGGTTACCAAACTATGAATAAAATTTTTCATATTCTAATGAAGTCTACTGACTGAATGGAATCTCCACAACAACTAATACTTGTTTGCTTTCGGGCATAAAAAAAAAAAAAAACTTGTAGTCACTTGTGAGTATTCAAAAACATACTGACTCTAATTTTAAAGGTACTCCGGGGAAACAATCAATCCAAATACGCATGGTAAAATATCACGTGACTGTTTTTAGACGAAGCCCTGACGAATGGCCTGACGAAAATTTTTTCTCACGGCTGGGGGTCATCAAGTTTCCTTTTACTGTTTGGGGAAGGATTTATGAAATTTTTATATGAAGTGTTTTTCTAATTTTTTATTGTGTTTTTATATTGTTTTTTTTTTTTTTTTTTTTTTTAACAGGATCTTTTACTAGCGTTTCTATCAGACAATTCGGGGTAAAGAAACTGTAAATAATGGTAAGTAATTCAATAGTAAACAAAACTCTAAAAAACGGCATTTTGACAAAAATAGCTGTTTTTTTTATGCTTATTCCAAATATATAAAATTCATTAAGTTTAACGTTAATGATCAAAAGCTACAAGCTTGAGAAAATTAGAATAATTTATGTTTTTTGCCAGAAGAAAGATTACGGGTTCGTTTTTTCCCCAGATGTGGTCGTTTCGAACCAATGGCCTTAGAAGATCGGAAGAGGGCTGACTCGAACGGAAACCAACGGTTCTAGTGTCCTTTTTAAGCGACCTGAAAGATTGGAGGATAGAAGCGCTCTTCCCACACCCATTTTCCTCAACAGACATTTTACAGAATTTTTTAAGATAAGCCATTTCATTTAGTAAGTTGAAATATCCAGTAACTATGGCTTTGGGAATGATTTGATCCCCCATAATCCATGGCAAAGGGCTGTAAGCTGCACAATTTGCCCATTGTTCAGATGTATTTTTCATCTAATACCTTATACGTCGGGGGAGGTGAAGAGAAGGGGATTTTCTGGCTAGATTTGAAAAACCGTCAAAAATCAAAGAAAACAACAAACTTAAACTTAATATTATTAAAACGAACATAATTTATTCCGTATATGAGGGGGGCTGCCCTTTCCTTAGCTATCACTTTTTACGATAAACTTTGACTTTTCGTCACAATTCTATAAGAAAGACTGCTGAAACACAAGGGTTTTCGAATTTCAATGAGAAGTATTTTCACAGAACTTTAAGACTATAGTGTGAGGAGCGAGGGTTGAGGAAGGAGCAGCCTCCTCATATACACTAAAATATCTGTTACTGTACTATTTCCGAAAAAATGTTTGAGAGAGATGCCCAAAATTTGCTTTGGTTTTCGAAGAGATAATACGAAGTTCTATCAGTGTTCAAAATTGTTTGATTTTTAAAAAGTTTAGTTTCGAAGCTAGGACATTAAACTTGGGTAAAATAAAGAGAATTCACACCGTTAAAATTTCAAAATGGAAAAAGTGAAAGAAGAATTATATTTTAGGGAAATATTTGTTTACAACCAGTTGTTAGAAACTTAAAATCGGTCTATTTGATATGGAAGAAAACTTCAACTTTGTCTAGAAATAAAATTACCTCTATGATGTCATTGAAGTCGATGGACGGTGATAACTTTAGACATTAATTCCAAGTGTAGAGATTATTTTGGACATAGATGCGTTCATGGATGAAGACGTGGATGCGTTCTTGCTTATTTTTCATGGCATTAAAAATCTAAAATACAATACACATCAAAATCGAAATTCTTAGGGAAAAAAAGGACTTCCGTTGTTCGAAATCAGGATTTTCGGTCTTGTCTCCCAAAAATTGATTAGATATATGGAAATTATGCTTAGGTTGTATCTAAAGATACAAAATGAAGTTCTATCGATACTCAAAGTTATTTGATTTCTAAAATTTGTATTATCTAGGAGATTCTGCTTAGACAAAATGTTGAGAATTCGCCAAATTTGAGCTTTAAAATAGAGTTTGTAATAGAAAGAACTTAATTTTTGGAAACCCAGTGTCACCTCAAGTTCTTAAAAGATCTAGATCCGAAAGTCCCAGCTAAGAAAAAATTCCACCTGATCTAGGAAAAAAACTTATCAAAACAATTTGGTGCGTCATGACAACTTAGAAAATTATTTCTAAGCGGACGCTGCAATTTCATGTACAATAAAGATTTATTTACTTTTTATTGTATCAATCAACTATAATTGTATAAATTAATCAACTACAAGAGGTATTAAATCAAAGTTTTCAGAAAATAACCCAAATAACCAGAATTTGGCATTCAAGATCGACTTTTCAGATCCCTAACTCTCAGAGAGATAATGTAATGTTCTGCAGAAGCACGATGTAAAATTGTTCAAAAAAGTTGAATTTCCCAGCTAGGATAGTTTTGTTTTTACATCTTACACAAAATGAAAAAAAACTGTTTTTTTCTGGAAAACTATTCAAAATTTTATTCCCATACTCAGAAAACAATTTCGAGTAAGCATCTCTTAGCACTTTCAGAGCAACAGAACGCTGACCATAAGATAAAAGCCAGGAAACCAGTAGTGCAGCTCCGCAACACATTTAAGTCATTCTTTTACAAAATTGCGAGTTACCTTATTTTGCTACCAAGGCGAGACTTGTCTCGTTTTTGCAACAATTCAGAACCTAGCTCGGTCCAACTATTGGACTTGAACTAATTTTTGTATCCTTTAAGGATTTACATTGTATTTGCACCGGGTCAGGTCACAGATTCAATTGAATTTATGCATCAGTTTATGCACATTTTATGCATCAAGTTAGGACTTGGTTTGATTTTTGACTAAGTCAAGTCTTAGTTGTTTTTGCATCAGTAGATTAATTGTGTCATTCTTACACCAAATAACCAAAATTCTGCAACTGAGACCTAACTCGCTTCTGTACTGACCCGTGACTTTGCTCATTTGTTTACCAATTCAGTCCACAACCGCCGCTTTTGCAGCTCGTTTTTGTACTGTTTTAGGCCTAGTTTGATTTCGCGTCGAGTCAAAAGTTAGCTCGCTTTTACACTGAGTTAAACTTCTAGAAGCTAGAACAGCTAGAACTTGTCTCGCTCTTGCATTGGTTCAAGACTTGGCTCGTCTTGCGCGGCGTCAACGGAATTCTGGAGCTTAGAGTTCGTTTGGTTTTGCAATTATTATAAATTGGCCTATTTTTCGCCAATTCGGGACTAAGTTTATTTGTACACTAAGATTGAAAATACTTGCATTATTCTGGTTTAAGCACAATTTGTAACAAATCTTTTTTCAGAAAAAAAGCTGGTGATTGAAGGAGGGGGAGTCAATTTTTACCCCTAATCCTGCATATGCGAGTTCACTGCAAGATCACAGTTTTAACAAGGTTGACACGCTCATCTTTTCTACAGAGATTTCTACAGAAATGATCCAATTGAACAATTTTAAACAGATTCCTCTTTGGCTGCGTGGGTTATATGCAACTGGCCAAGTTAATATTCGCGGATCTTTTCGAAAATTATGGCTAAAAAATAAAAACTACAGAAATTTCATCCCTTGCTTTAGAGGGGATTTTCAGGTGTTCCCGAGGACAAAACGGAATGAAAGGAATGTTGGTTGCCCTCCAGTCACTTCTGGCCCTAAAAAGGGTAGTGGAACTTCCAATTCTCGATATAACAAGCCCCCTCAAGTTTATATACCGGGCCCTTCTATACGTAGTGGACAATGTGGGTGGAGAGACAACCCTTTAGAGACCTATCGCTCTTTATTAAGTCATCGCTATTTTGCCGACTTTGTTAAGGATATACCTTTTAAAATAAGGTAAAAAAGGTACACAGGATTATTGAAGGCCAAACATTATTTGGAAGCCATTCTGGCCATAAATAAAGTAAATGTGAGACCATTTCCCATTGCTCAAACACATGACCAAAAACTAACAAGCTCGGATTTTTTTTTCAAGAGGCAATCAGGATATTAGAAACAAGGCTGTTTATGTTCTTGTTGTAACATTTATATAAAAATAGGAATATTTTGTAATCTTCTTCAGCAAATTTTTTAGAAGTTCATGTGCAATAACAAAAAAAGATGAAATTTTTAATCCAGAAAAGTTTCAAAATACGAAGCGTCCACGCAACGGTTGCGTTATGTTATGTCTGTTTATATACATTTGACCCCTACACAGCAGTTTCAATGTCCGTGTCATTATAACTGACAGAATATAGACTCTCGGTCGCCAAGAACAATAAAAATTCTGCTAGCAAAAAGATTTGGTGCTACATCGGTCAATAACTCTTGACAAGTTACACTTTCCTTTTCACCTTCATCCTTGAACGTAATAAACAAAATTTATCAAGAGTTTTTTGCGTAGTATCTTCTGAATATCTAACTGCTTTATAAAGATACAAAAACCTCACTGTCCACATAGAATGACTTTGGAGGCAAGGTTACATATTTGATTTTTTTTTTTTTTTTTAGCTACATGGTAAGCAAATACGAAGAAACGTGGCGCCGTGACTTTAAAACTTTCACTGGAATGTGCCGTAATCGTGTAGTTCGATTGATTGATTTAGTAGGGGATTTTTAAGCTGCAAGATGAATTAACACATTTTGAACTTTGATGCAATTCCCCAAACCAGAATTTCAGCTATTCAACTATGAAGTTTCTTTACAAGCGTGTTTGCTGTAAAATGTAAACAATACAGAAAGGCATACTCCGGAATACCCTTTGGATAAAGAGAATTTAAGTGGGGGAGAAAACTTATTTTTTTTATTTAGTTTCTGATAGTTTTTTTTAAATAATGTTGGAAAGTCTGGTATCCCCTTCATGGGAAATGCTCTTCCCTCATGAGAAATCTCTCCATGAAAAGATCCTCCCATGTAACGCTCTCCCCCCACCCCCCACCAGAAAAAATCCCCCCTGAAAACGTCTGTATACTTCCCAATAATCAGCACTATATGTAAACAATGGGCAAAGTTCACAACTTACAGCCCTTGCCCCGGGGACTGTGGGGGATCAAGTCATCCTCAAAGACATAGTTATTGTATTTTTCGACCGTGCTGAACAAAATGGCTATCTCAAAATTTTGATCAGGTGACTTTGGGAAAAAAATACTTTCAGTTAAAAAAACTTGTTTTTTTATGTAATTTCTGATCATTTTTAAATAACGTCGGAAATCCGGAATCCCCTCATCGGAAATTCCCTTCTCCCACGAAAAATTTCTCCAAGGATAAATCCTCCCACGTAATCTTTTCCCTCCAGCCCCCTACTAGAAAACATCCCCCCTGAAAAGGTCTGTATACGTCCCAATAATCAATACCATATGTAAACAATGGGCCAAGTTCACAACTTGCAGTCCTTCCCGCGGTGAGTGTGGGGGATTAAGTCATCCTCAAAGTCATAGTTATTAGATTTTTCGACTATTCTGAACAAAATGGCTATCTGAAATTTTTTATCGGGTGGCTTTAGAAAAAAATGAGCTTGCAAGAGAGCCTAGTTGTCCTCCAATGTTTTGGGTCACTGAAAAATGAGCTCGTTCGAATGAGCCCTCTTGCGATGGTCTAGGATTACTGGGTTGATACGATCACCCCTGGGAAGAATAAAAAAACAAAACAAAAATAAAATAAACACGCATCCGTGACCTTTCTTCTGGCAAAAAAATACAAAATTCCACATTTTTGCAGATAGGGGCTTGAAACCTCTACAGTAAGGTTCTTTGATAAGCTGAATCTGATGGTGTGATTTTCATTAAGATTAAATCAATTTTAGGGGTGTTTACCCCTTTTTTTGAAAAAAAGGCAAATTTTTTCAGGCTCGTTACTTTTGAAGTTTAAGCTCGATGAAATTATATATTTGAAATTAGCATAAAAATCCGATTCTTTTAATGAGTCTATTGGTATCAAAATTCCGTTTTTTAGAGTTTCGGTTACTACTGAGCCGGTCACTCTTTACTTAAAGTTCGTTACCACGAATTGTTTGATTAATCAGTCTGTCACATGTAATAATCACAGTTACTATAATATTGTTGTTATAATAATTTTAATAGGACTACTATGTTTAAAAATATCGTATTTCGTTTATACTTTATTACGGATTCAGTTGTTTAAATTAAAAACTTTACATACAAATTCTTTAAAATGCACAATTTATTGTTGTTTTCCCCTTATTTTTTTCCAATAATGTAAATGATTTAAACTAGTTTTGTTAATCGTGTGTTTAATAGTTAGGAAAAAAAAATCCAAAAAGGGCGGGGGGGCTGACAAGTTGAAATTCCGTCCAGGATGTCAGAAGACCTTTCACACAACTGGATACTGTCCTCAAATTTTCTTCAGGTTATACAGTCATTTGCGTTCTACTGAAAACTACTTGTATTTCGAAAAGCACATTTTTAGACAAAACAATACACCAAGAAACGCGTATTACTATTAAAGGTTTGTTAATAAGCACAGTGACAAATAAAAGTGGGACCACCGCCCCCTAAAACATTATAATAAGTGAACGTAATTTAAGCTTTTATTGAAAATAATGTGTATTTTGAATTGTGTTTTTACTAGTCAAAAGGTCTAAAAAAAGAAGAATACCGCGGTTAGTAGAAAGAAAAAAATGTTCTAAGAATTCGTATCTTGCAACTTAATTTTACTACCTTAAAAGGACACTTTTTTTCAAAAATTTCTAGTTCACTCTATGTAATTCATAATTATTTGAAAATGATGCCTGAACATTCCGAAACAAGCATTAGTATTTTTTTGAACAATCTGTTAGTTTGTTAAAGCGTTATTTTGAAATGGCTAATCAGTAAATTATTCACCCATTGGTTTTTTAACGCGTTTTACATGAATACATTTAAAATGAAGCAGGGATTCAAGAAAATTCATTGTCTATAAAAAAATTGAAACTAGACTGAGAGACTGAAATATAATGGTGTTTAAAAGAAATAATTGCTGAAAAATCTCAAGGCTATAATATAAAAGATACTTAAAATGAATTTTGATTTAAGTAAAGTGCAAATGATACTCTAGTCCTTAGAGGGTTCAAGGTTGCGGTAGCCTAACTTTTGTTTCTGGTAATTTCTGTTCATTTTGAGTTTTACTTGGTCATTCATTCTAATTTTTACCGGTTTTAGGTTTCATTTATTTCATATTTATTCCTGTTCGTTTTAAGTTTGACTAAGAATTTAATTTGGGCCTAGGAATTTGGGCCCATTTCTGGGCCCTATAGCACCCTATCCTTCCCAACACAATTGTGTGGTTACTTTAGTCCAGGGAGAGATCTCTGAAAAGTTTTAGTCAATCCAATAGCTAAGGTCAAACATGACTCCCTTTTTCCTAATGCAAAACCTATCTTTAAGCACTGGGAAATTTGCATGATTTACGGCCCTTGTCCCTAGGACTGCGTAGACATGCTATCCTTAGAGCTATGCAAATAAACTATTGGAATTTTCTCAAAAAGACTCTTCCCTTTGAGTTTTGATCGCTTGTCCTAGGGGCATACGCAGGTGCTTGGAGCCCTAAAAAGCACAGGAGAGGGCCTAGTTTGCCTTTAATGACGTTTGAAGTTCAAAAACTGCACTAGAAATTAATTTTCAAATTTTTACGATCAATTCTTCCACGCGCACTGGCTGGATAAAATATTACAATAAATGAAGACGTTTCGCTCTTTAGTAGGTCAACATTAGTGCTCTGACTCGTATTATTATTATTCAAGGTAGGATTGGAGTTGTATGTTTTACGACCATGTAACTGCTATGCTTAAGATTTATATTTACATCACGTGTATCCCTAACTCAGCGCAAAAAAAAACTAATAACATGACATGATACACTAACCAAGATTACCATTAGTTCTATGCCACTTTACCAGCACGAGCTGCGATGAAACTTTCTCTTTATTAGGTTAATTTCCTCTTACTTCAAGCATTAACTAGCTACAATATGTTACAGAAATGTTTCAGAAGCAATTCAATAATTACAGTGTAGCCTATAATTTACAAGACACAGAGCTGACTGCTATTGAGCACTATTTGTCGAAAAGAATAACTTTCAATATGCACGTCAATGCCACATTATCATTCATACCCAACATTTTATTACTATGTTTTCATAACGTTGTTGGTAGTGCACTAAGAAAAATGTTCGAGAAAGGGACACTTGTTCAAACGTTATTTTTTAGACAAGGGGGAAGGGTTGCTTTTGACCGTTGATTTTGGGAACTCTTGTCGTGTTTCTACCTAAACTTTAGATTTAGTCACTAAGATTTTCGTTGAGGCTATGGAACGGAATCAAGAACCCCCTAACCCAATATCCACCCACCGATTTCTAGCACTTTACCTTACAGTTTCTTTTACTTTCCAATTAATTCACCTACTTTTTGCTTTTTGCCATGTACCCTTTCCAAGATAAATTTATGTTTACTTATCAGTTCACAAGAATCATTAATCTGCTCTTATGAATGCATCCTTAAATTGCATCCAGGCAACCTGGAGGGTGCCAATAAATCCTGCATCTCTATTACTATTAGGCCGTAGACCTCTGTCAAGGACTGATAAATAGTCACCAGTAGTTGTTAAAGTTGCAGGTAGTAATAGTAGTGGCAAATAGTAATAGTAGTAGTAGCCAGAAGTTGTAGTGGTAGTCGCAAGTAGCAGCAGTAATTGGATCTAGCGGAATTAGTCACATATAGTAGTATAGTAAAACCAAGTAGTAGTAGTAGTAGCAGTAGTCGCAAATGGTAATAGCAGTCAAAAGATACAAGTATTAGTCGCAAGCAGCAGCAGTAGTCGTAAGTGGTCTTGGTAGTCGTAAGTAGCAGTAGTAGTCGCAAGTAGTAGTAATATTCGCAAGTAGTAGTGGCAGTTGCAAGTAGTAGTAGTCACAATTAGTAGTTGTAGTTTCAAGTAGTAATATAAGTTGCAATTAGTAGTAGCAGTTGCAAGTAATAGTAGCAGCGGCAAGTGGTAGTAGGAGTTGCAGGCAGTGTTAGGAGTAGAAGTCGCAAGAAGTAATAGCAGTAGTCATAGTAGTAGTAGGACCAGTGTATGATATTACTATGCAAATAACGTCTTTTGGTCAAATCAACGTGCCCTGAAAGTTCAAACTTTATACTCTAATGTGTTCCTTAGATATGGCTGATACACCCTTTTGACCACCTACATGCACATAATGTGTTTTGGTTTAGCTCAACATCCTCCTCGACATTCCCTGGCAGCTTCAATTTAATACCCTTAGCCCTTTTGGAGACCCAGGATCAAACATGCCTCCTTTTCCCAATAACAAACCCCTATCCATAAACAATGGGCCACTTACTTAACTTACAGCCCTTGCTCCGGGTATGTAGGGTGTTATGTCATCCCTGGGTGAATGGCTATTTGAACTTCGACTACTTTGAGCAAAATCACTTACTCCTAATATGGATCAGATGTCTTTGGGGAGAGGGCAACTAATAATGGCACGAGAGGCAGCTGGTTGCACTCGAAACACTTTCATGTTTCGAGACATCGTCAATGCATCAGACCACCTTCGCACATTCAAAAGATTTATTTGTAGAGCCAAGGAGGCTTAAATTGAGTCTTCATTTTGTGGGACGGCTAATTTAAGATTGCCTCCAATGCTAGTTAAGTCGGCAAGGAAAAGTATAGGTACCAAAATACAACCCTAGGGTACGCCTTCTTTTTATAGTAATTTTTAAAAGATACCGAGTAGGAATAAACCATGCCCAAATCTTAAATTTTTCCCAATTGTATGGCATTTTTAATTCAAACTACCAATTTTATTCCAATTTAATTTCAATCAAATCCTCAAACAAACCAAAAAAATATTGAATTTGAAGTTGACTATTTTCTTCGTGAAAGCGCTATAAAAAAGGCGTAGTTTTTGATTATCGCAGCCTTAGAAAAATACAAGAGATTTTTTCTTGGAGAATACAAGGGCTTTCCACATAAAGACAAAAAAACACGTACTTGTTGATGATGGTGATGCCGTTTTGAACAAAGAGCATTATCACGCGACTGTGGGACACATTGAAAATTCGAATAATATTATCATCTATTCCGACTCTTTATCAAGCCTTGAGTTGCTGGCCTCAGCTCCTCAATATAAGTTAGACGTTGACACTTATCATTGTCACAGTATTATTGATAATCTTGCTTCAAGTGGCATAAAAACTTACTTTCAGTACATTCCTAGCCACTCTGGCATAAGTGGCAATCATCAGGTTGATGAAATAGCAAAAAATGCTATAAATATTGACCAGCCAAGTGGAAGACCAATCCCAATTAGAGATATTTACCGATTGAGGCTATCAGATATTAATTTTAATAAGATTAATCATATCCTTTCCCCCTTTCCCAATAAGTATCTTTCTAAAATTTATCATAGAATTCGTTCTGGAACAAATGTACTAAATTTCCTTGCATTCTCATATAAGCTTTCTCATTCAAGTGGTTCAATTCCCCTGTCCCCTCTTTGCAGGCATTGTAATATGAATAATGAAACAATTGACCATTGCCTATTTGAATGTAATATGCTGACGTCTGCGCAACATACCTTGCTTTGTAAACTGTTAAAATGCTTCAAACACCACAAAATCCCACTATCAGCCAAGAGCCTAGCCACCTATACCTGCACACAGAGCATAGAAATCGACATCTATCATCTTATATTTGAGCTCCTAGAGTCGAAAGATCTGCTGAAAGATATCTGAATATATCTAATAAATATGAGGCAATCAAGCCAATGGCTCTGTAGCCCACAGAGTGAAGCAAAAGGAAAAGGGCTAAATAGTTTTACTGAAAAGCCCGCCTGCTGTTAAATAGAAGAGAAGAAGAAGATTCTACCTTCCACTTTAAAATTCTGTTGTTTCTGAATTCTGTTCATTTTTCTTTCTGATTTTTCGGATGAAAAGAGGTAGGTAAAAGAGCATTAGGCAATTCAGGATGCTGTCATAGGCAGCGCAATCGAGCTGTCAAAGTAAAGAACAATGTTGGCACAATGTGTTATTTATTTTTTTTTGTTTTTTTTTCCATACCAGGGCAATTCGTATCGAAGAAGTTGTCGTAGAAACTTCGAAAAGGGCTCAATCAATTGGAAATTGGAATAACTAGTGTTCTTTTAATAGTCAAAAGTGATTAGAAGGAAGCTAACACCCCTTCCACGCCCACCATTTCCCCAAACACATCCAATCAAAATTTTAAGATAGCCATTTTGTTCAGAGTAACTGATGTCCAGAGAGAAAATATATTTTTTGAGGAGGTTACTCCCGCACAACCCTTAGGGCAAGGGTTTTTTAGTTATGCCCTGGAGGTATATAAGAACGATGTTGGCACAATGTATTATTTATTATTTTTTCCTTTAGACCAGGGCACTTCATATCGAATAAGTTGTCGTAAAACCTTCGAAAAGGGCTCATTCAATTAGAGATTGGAGTGGCTTGTGCCCTTTTTAATAGTCGAAAATGATTGGAAGGCTTCTAACACCCCTTCCACGCCCACCATTTCCCGAAACACATACAATCAAAATTTTTAGATAGCCATTTTGTTTAACGTAGTTGAAAGTTCTGGAAATTAGGACTTAGAGGATGACAACCACCCTCACAGCCCTTAGGGTAAGGGTTGTAATTTATGCCCTGGGGGCATATACAGTGTTTATAGAAAGCGTTGTCGTAGAAACTCAAAAAGGGATCATTAGTTTGGAAATCGAAAAGCCTAGTGCCCTTTTTAATAATTGAAAGTGATTGGAAGGCTTGACATTTTTAAAGTAGAGATCGATGTGGGTATAATGTATCACTTTGTTGATGTTGTTGTTGTTGTTTAGACCAGGGCATTTCATATCGAAGGATTTGTCTTAGGAACTTTTTAAAGGACTCTTTCGATTGAAAATAGGACGGGCTGATGCTCATTTCAATAATCGAAAGTGATTGGAGGGCAACTAGTCTCCCTACCCCGCCCACCCTCCCAATTTGTCTTTATTTTTAAAAACTAAATTTTGCCTTAAGATTAAATCAAAATGCACTGTGTTAATGCTAATTCCCAATAAGGCATCTCAGCAGTATCCCAAGAACGACTGAGGGTATTATGTTCAAACTTTCAGGGCTTCTTCTGCTCTTAAAATTTAACCAAATCAAAATAGCGTAAGTGCATCCAAGCTGTCAAAGAAAGTAAACAGATTTTTTTGCGAATCATTGCGAATCATGTTATCAAGTTTTCCATTTCAGGTCCACTGGAGGAAGTATGAAACTAAATTAAACACTACTATTTATGTCCAGATTTGTAAAGTACATAATTTGTACTTTACTGACAAAAATATAAATGAATATGCATTGTTAGTTTAATATACATATACTGATATTTAGTCGTCAAGATGTTAATATTATTTTATTTATTAAAGTTATAAAAGCAAAACCATTTATATTTTTTTTCGGTAAAGTGAAAATTATGTTCTAGCCTTGGGAAGGCATAGGAGTTTTGTGCCCAACTTATGTTAATTTCTGCTCATTTTGAGTTTGACTCAGTTATTTATTGTAATTTCTGTTCGTTTTGGTTTCATTTATTTATCGATGCTGATTTGCGGTAGTTTCCCTCTTGGTAGATTATCTAGAGCTAGTATAGAAATATATCTATAGAAATGAATTACATTTTTTTTTTGCACAGTTAGCAGAGCACATTGAAGTTGAAGCAGCCTTAAACTTTGACTTGAAACGTTATAACTTGACCAATTCTTTCAGAAAAGAATTTCGGAGGGTTATTCCGTGTTGATAAGAAAAGAGGGTAAAGGCGCAGTTTAGTTCCTCCTGTAGTGTAGGGCGCAGGAGCCCTATGGTGAAGGTGAAGGTTTGTTCTCCCTTATAAAACAACTTATTTCAGCAGATACAAAGAAGAAGCCCATTTGCGGCATTCTGTGGGACCCCAAGGTCCAATACTAGTATCAGATCCCGAGAGTGGCAGTTTACGCTCGTCAAGTTCTGGCTGCACCGGTCACAAGTGCCCCAGCTAAACGGCTTTTTATCACGACAGGACTGATAGTGACTGCAAAAAGATCAATGGCTCCAGGCAGAGTAAACAAACTCACTTTTGTTACATCAATTGTAACTGAAGTGATGTAACCGCTGATTTAAAATTGTTGGTGTTGTTAAGCCATGGTATCTGATTTGTATACAGGGTTTTTTCGATGTTGTTATTTGTTTTGTTTTTTTTTTCACTTCCTTTTAGTATGTATTTGATGAACAGGAGATTTCAAACTTTGAAAGTTATACACACATTAGCCCAAATCATTAACAAGAAGTAAATGACTAAACACAGGATTTTATAGGAACAATACGATGTTAAACATAAACACAATATAGGTTTCCCTGGGTCTAGTGGCTAAAAATGAGAATTCTACTTGGTCTGATCGACTGTGAACATAAACACTTTCCGCACGGCCCAACAAATTCCTGTTTTGTCATATTGTTCTTGTATGTTTTTAGCCAACCATTTAAAAATTTTACTAAAATCGAGGTTGAACTTGCTTGGTGAAGTGGAATTTTTATTATTATATTTAATCATAGAAATCGGTGCGCCGCCAAAAAAATTCGGCGCGCCTAGCGGTGCGCCGCCGCCGTTACTGAATCACACATTCGCCGCCTTCATTTCGGCGTGGCGCGGCTTCGGGGACTACTTATATGGACTTAAAATTGGTAAATTTACTGGTTACACAGCGATCTGGCTATAGGAAATACCCTTGTTTCATGTGTTTTTGGAGCAAAAGAGACCAAAAAAAGTGAAAAACAAAAACCCTGCCTAAAAAAGGAATGACCTCAGTGAGAAAATAGCGAATTTGGTTCTTGGGAACAAGAATATTATTAATCGACCTTAAGTTGGACGAGAGAAAATCCTCCTCTCTTCACTGAATATTAAGCTGGGCTAATGGTGCAGTTTATAGAGGCTCTGGATAAGAATCATGATTTCCACATATAGGGCAGAAGATGCCTTACGTTACTCCAGGAAAGATTAAGGGTGGAGGTTTTGATGGCACACAAGTGAGATATCTCATGAAAGATCCTGCCTTTATAAATTCAATAAATAAAGCTGAGCAAAAAGCATAGACATCGTTTTTCAAATTCAGAAAAAAAAATTTGGGTAGTCCCACAGTTGAAAACTATGTTACACTAATAAATGAAATGCTTACAAGTTCCATAGATCTTGATTGTAACATGAGCAATGAAGTTCACTATTTATATAGCCACTTGAACTGCCATCAGTAAGGAACAAGGTGCAACATTTCCTCAAGACATATAGACTACGGGGGTTGATACCAAGGAAGATGAGATACTCATATGCTGGCATAATACTGCGTGAGATTAATGTTCCAACAAAGTTCATTCAAGAGTGTCAGGTGAAAGACTCTTCCAAAGTTCCAAGTAATTGTTCTTACATAATGAACTTTCTGACATTACTATATTAATGTGAATTTAGTCTAGTTTCTACAGCTATTTCCATGGGGTATTTCTCGTTTATTGTTTTTATAATAAAAATCATGGTTTAAAATTAATTAATTTTTTCCCCATGATGCTGTAATCATTAAAAACAGTATGCGTTATGCCGTATCATATTCCCATATCTTAAAACTTGCAACCAAAAAGTAATTTCATATTTTAATCCAGCCCATTAAATACATATAAAATCAGCAACAAAAGCCCTGGCACCAAAACAACTGTTACCCAGTAATCAATTGATGTTCAAGCTCCGTATTTTGGGTTGTTGCAGTTATTTTGTTCTTCTGACAAAAATACAGTGAACAAACCGCAGCAATTAATGAGTACTATCTGGAAAGTGATAGATACTTTATCAACATGATCAATTATTTTAACTGATACCACGATTTTATTTCCTAAGCTCCTCTTTCTCACTAATCTAGAAATTGATTAGAGTAGGTAAAATCACTGCATTTACATATTAACAACAAGATTTGGGTTGTTTGAGATTTTAGTTGTTGTCACATCAGTATTCTCATCTCCTATTATTTATTTAACGACCGTATTTATGTTGTTAGGTACTTGTCTGTTAAACGAAACACACTCAAGAATTACGCTGTGTAAGATCTGACAGAAACAGATTTGCCTCTATGGGTTCGCTTATTATTTGCTTATTTTGAGTGAGCAAAATTACGATGTATGTATATTTTAATTAAATATTTAATATATAGACTGGTATAGAGCTAGATTATGCTAGGTTAGGTATTTAATATAATACGTTCTGGGCTGCCTGCTTTCCATAATTCTTGTCGTAGTTTCCATAATTTTGTTTCTACAGTAATATATATTCATCATGTTTTGGTATATTTACTTAGGATTAACCTAACTTTACTTCTTAGGTGTGTTTCGTTTAACAGACAAGTACCTTTTGTTATTTTCGTTTATTGAATTTAAATAATGAGTCACCAAACTACGGTTATAGGCGTCACGATTTTACCGACGCGTCAGAAATATCACAGGCGGGATTGTTGTCCCATCAACCGTACCTGAAGCCTCTTGATCTATGGTTCAGATTAAATAAAAAAAGTTTTTTCAACTGAAAGTAAGGAGCAGCATTAAAACTTAAAACGAACAGAAACTATTACGGATATTAGAGGGTCGCCCCTTCGTCAATACCTCGCTCTTTACGCTAAAGTTCGAATTTTGTCCCAATTCTATAAGAATGACTCCTAAATCACAAAGACCGTTTAATTAGAATAAATAGCTCTTTTAAAAGTACTAATAAAAACCTTAGGGTAAAGAGTGAGGTATTGACGAGGGGGCGACCTCCCTCATATACGTAATGATTTTTGCTCGTTTTAAGTTTTAATGTTGCTTCTTGCTTTCAATTGAAACAAACTTTTTTTTATTTAATTTCTGATTGTTTTTTAAATAATGCTGGGGCACCCAGCTCTTCCTCCATAGAAAATTCCATTTCCCCATGAGAAAATCTTCCATGGAAAGATACTCCCACGTAACACTCCGACCCTCCCCACCAGAAAAATCCCCCCTGAAAACGTCTGTATACTTCCCAATAATCAATACTATACGCAAACAATGGGCAAAGTTCATAACTTGCAGCCCTTCCCCCGTGGACTGTGGAGGGTTAAGTCATCCTCTAAGACATAGTTATTAGATCTTCCGACTATGTTTAACAAAAAGGTTATCTCAAAATTTTGGTCGGGTGACTTAGGGGAGAAAATGAGCTTAAAGGGGGAGCTAGCTAACCTCCAATATTTTGGTCACTTAAAAAGGGGACTAAAACGTTTGATGTCCGATCAAATCAGCCCTCTCCCATTCTTCTAGGATTACTGGTTCGATATGATCACCCCTAGGGAAAAAAGCAACAAATAAACACTCATCCGTGATCTTTCTTCTGACAAAAAAATACAAAATTCTTCATTTTTGTATATAGGTGCTGGAAACCTCTACAGTGGATTTCGGTGGTATGCTGAATCTGATGGAGTGATTTTCATTAAGATCATTTCATGTTTTGGGGGTGTTTCACCCTTTTTCAAAAATTGCGCAAATTTTCTCAGGCTCATAACATTTGATGTTTACCATTATATTTGATGAATTTTAAATATTTTGAATAAGCATCAAAATTCGATTCTTTTGATGTATCTATTGCTATCAAGGCTTTGTTTCTTAGAGTTTTGGTTGCTATCGAGCCGCATAGCTCCTTACTTGCAGTTCGTTACTACGAATCGTTTGATAAAGATCGTTGAATCCAATAGTTTATGTGAACGCGGCTGGATCAGAAGACTGGGAAATAGTATATGGTAGTCTGTCTCGTCGCTTTATCCTCGCTAAATAGTCTTTTCGTACAGAATACCTCAAGTTCTACGTTACATAAGTAAGACAGCAGACATACTAGACATTGAAGAAAAAAGTAACGTGAATGAAAACAGACGTTATTTTTGTGTTTTTGCTTGGAGACTGTCTCCAAAAAATAGAATACCAACGCTAATTTCAGTCTAAGTCAATTGTTTGTGCGGCTTTTCCTTTACATTTTTGCATGTTTTTTCCAGCTCTAAAAAAGTCACTAATTTAAGCAAAAAAACCCTTCATTAAAAAAATTACTTGTCAAGATAAAAGTACTAGGTGAAAAAAAAAACAACTTGAAATGGTAATAAATCACCAAGGGTGGCAACCCTGTTTAATTCAAACCTGATACTGTGCCATTTCTCTGTCAAAATGCCTCTGACGTTGCCTCTTATGCCTTTGAAGCTACATTAGGGTCTATGTGAGTCACCTACAGTGCGTCACCACCGGTTCACTTGATCCACCTTAGCGCTTAGCCCCTTGTATGTGCCTTCTTAGATTCAAAATTAAACATTGTTCTTGAAAAATTTGGCATTCGAGTGGGTATATAACATATCAGCATATTTTTAAAATCAGCCAAGGCGGATTTAGAGCTCTCCAACTGCGCAACTATCACAAAGTCAAAAATTTCGCTTTCAGTACTTATGATGTTAGTAAACACTAACAGAGAAAATATTTTATCCAGCAAAAAAAATGCAATAAATCAATAGTTTATATTCTTACATTGATTTTTTTATAACAACAAAAATAATTTTGAAAAAGATGCATTTTGAAAAAGATTATGTAAACTGTGAAGTAAGGTGAAGCAAATTGCACTCTTGTAAGAGAGTGTCTATAAAAGGGATAAAGACTGAACTGCCTTTGCCTAATTGACAGGAGATTTAAGACACTCTCCAGTGAGGGAATTTTTTTATAAAGTAGACAAAGTATTAAAACCAAAGTATAACTTGGGTATTTCAAAGAAATTCGAGCAAAATGCTGATTATTAGCGGCAAGTAAAAATGCAATAATACATATTCTTAATAATAAAGAATAAGAAAACACCTTTATAGTAGCAATATCTTTAAGTGTTGTCTACAAATATTTTTTTTCTTTTTTGGAGAGGGATAAATCCCCCTTCTTTTGATTTTGTCTATTTTGTGTTTACACTTCTAGCTTTGATAAAGAATACAAATATACCCCAACTTTTGGAGGACTAAATAGCTGCATGATTTCAGAAGTATACGTAGAATTTTCTTCTACTTGGAAAATATAAAATATAGTAAGGGGACAGTAACTGCCCTCCTAGACCTCGGTTTGATCCCCCCAAAACCAAGTTTTCTTTCCCCAGCTGAAATTTAGTTTCTTCAAAAATCTTGTTAAAACTGAGATAAGCTTGCATAATCCAAGCGTCCACAGAAACGGGTCAGTTTTCTTTAGTATATCTTTACCTTTTTTGGTACTATATGGCTCAATTTTTAATTTTTCACTGTCATTTCAACTTGATTTGGGGAAATTGGCTCCAACTTTGCCAACCCCCCCCCTATCCTCCCCGAAGATTCTGACGAAACCACGCCACTGTTTAAGGGCCGAGAAGTGTCTTTAATTTAATGTCCTCGGTACTCTAAGGAGTAAGAGCTCCAAATTTTGAAAAAAAAGACAAAACATCCCGAAGCATACAAAAGTTTGGAAACTTAAGTATTGAAAAGTAATATCGTTTTCAACCAAGGTCCGATGACATCATGATCCAATATTTAAATTCCGTTTTATGAGATCAGTTGGACGTGAGTTTGCAATAAAATTTGCAAGGTTCTCGATGTTTATTTTAGGTTCAAAAGGATGTTATTATTTGGGCGTTTTAGAGATTTACTTTTAGCTTGGGGATTTTCAAGTCAACGTCTTTGATTTAGACTTCTGATTAAATAAAAAAAACAAGTTTTTTTAACTGAAAGTAAGGAACGACGTTAAAACTTAAAACGAACAGAAATTATTCCGTATATGAAGGGGGCTGTCCCCTCCTCAACGCCTCGCTCTTTACGCTAAATTTTTTTTATTGTTTAAAAAAATAGAGTTGTGAGAAAGTCAAACTTTAGCGTAAAGAGCGAGGCGTTGAGGAGGGGACAGCCCCCTTCATATACGGAATAATTTCTGTTCGTTTTAAGTTTTAACGTCGTTCCTTACTTTCAGTTAAAAAAACTTGTTTTTTTTATTTAATTTTTGAACGTTTTTGAATTAATGCAGGTTTTGATTTTGGCTCACCGTACATGAATAATTAAAACAAAATTTGCATATTATATTTGGTTAAATGGCTTTCTCGAAACTTGTTTAATTTTATTTACGAACGTTTTTATTAGTAATAAATATACGTAACTTAGAATTAACTTACGTAACGAACTTCTATATTCATAAATTTTTAACACGTATATTAGGGGGTTTGCCACCTAGTCAATACCCTGCTCTTTAAACTATAGTTCGAATTTTTTTTCCAGTTCTTTAAAAATGACCTCTTAATCACAATCAGTTGATCAGTTGAAAAACTTGTTTTTTTTATTTAATTCCTGATCTTTTTCTTTAATAATGCTGGGAAATCCGGCGCCCCCTTCCTCGCAATGCCCCGTCCCCCCTGTAAACTACCTGCATGGGAAGTTCCGTCCATAGAGCCCCAGCCCCTCACCTGCCCCCCCCTACCAGCAAAAATCACCACGGAAAAACTCTGTATACTTCCCAATAACCAATACTATATGTTAACATTGAGTAAAGTTCATAACTTTCAGCCCTCCCCCTGGGGACTTTGGGGGATCAAGTCATCCTAAAAGACATTTTTATCATATTTTCGACCATGCTGAACAAAATGGCTATCTCAAAATTTTGATCGGGTGACTTTGGGAAAAAAATGAGCGTGGGAGGGGGCCTAGTTGCCCTCCATTTTTTTTGTTAAATTAAAATGGGAAATATAAATTTTTATTTCAGTTCCAATTATCCAACCAATTTTTTTATTTTACAACTGGTTCTATACGATAACCCATGGGAAAAAAAAAAAAAACAAACAAACAAACAAACAAACAAATAAACACGCATCCGTGATCTTTCTTCTGGCAAAAAATGCAAAATTCCCCATTTTTGTAGATAGGAGCTTGAAACCTCTACAGTAGGGTTCTCTGATACGCTGAATATGATGGTGTGATTTTCATTAAGGTTCTATAACTTTTAGGGGTCTTTCCCCCTTTTTTTGAAAATCAGCCAAATTTTCTCAGGCGCGTAACTTTTGATGGGTAGCTCTAAACTTGATGAAAGTTATATATTTGAAATCAGCATTGAAATCTGATTCTTTTGATATATCTATTGGTATCAAAAACCCGTTTTCTAGAGTTTCGGTTACCATTGAGCCGGGTCGCTCCTTACTTACAGCTCGTTACCACGAACTGTTTGATTCAAGTCAACGTCTTTGATTTAGACTTCTGATAAATCGTTGAAAGGTTAACATCTTCTCGGAGAACCATAATTATCGACTGTTCTGATGGCCAAATTATTAAGATAACTGGATGAAAATATCGCTTGATTTTTTCAAAGTAAAGAGTGACCCTAAAAGTTCAAATAAAAATAAGCTGTTCTGAATCATTGACGTATACTTACTGATGTTGATTTTGCTCTAATTTGGACTTGATTTTCAGATTGTTGGATTGGATATACTGTTTTGTCCTGGGGAACTGGATGGATGAGTAGGGTCTAGACCTTGTTCAAGTGCTCATTCATTTCAGTTGCTAAAGTAGGAAGACAGTTTTTTTATTTTTTTTTTATTTTTTTTTTTTTTTTTTTTAGCCAGGTAATTACCGTAATACATTATCCGATAATCATGTATAGAGGGACAGGACTTGACAGTTGACGGAGGCACTATGTTTCTCATCATTTCGAAAAGATCTGAAAAAGGTATTACCATGAATGCTTTTAAATGAGCCTTAATTCAATTTTCTATGACCATTGGTTCTGTAGGATCATCCTTGAAAGAAATATCCTCGGTACTTATTCATTATATCCTACACACGTAAAAAGTCAAGTTTGGTTAATGCTAATGAAATAAAATAGAATCAAAATATAATAGTTTAGAAACAATTTGGGGCTTCATATTTGCACATTAGAGGGAGGGGGTGGGGATGGTTGGTAAAGCATAGCGTATATTAAATGCGTAACCTAGCCTAGGTAGAGGTTTCAAGCTCCTATCTACAAAAATGTGGAATTTTCCATTTTTTGCCAGAAGAAAGATCACGGATGCGTGTTTATTTGTTTGTTTGTTCGTTTTTTTTTGTTTTTTTTTCCCCAGGGGTGATCGTATCGACCCAGTGGTCCTAGAATATCGTGTGAGGGCTCATTGGAACGGAAATTAAAAGTTCTAGTGCCCGTTTTGAGTGACCAAAAAAAAATGGAGGGCAACTAGGCCCCCTCCCACGCTCATTTTTTCCCCAAAGTTACCCGATCAAAATTTTGAGATAGCCATTTTGTTCAATATGGTCGAAAATATGATAAAAATGTCTTTTAGGATGACTTGATCCCCCAAAATCCCCAGGGGGAGGGCTGAAAGTTATGAACTTTACTCAATGTTAACATATAGTATTGGTTATTGGGAAGTATACAGACTTTTTCAGAGGAGATTTTTTCTGGTAGGTGGGGGAAGGAGAGGGTCGGGGGCTATATGGAAGGATCTTTCCATGAAGGAAGTTTTCATGGGGGACGGGACATTTCTATGAAGGGGGCGCCTTATGTCCCATAATTATTAAATAAAAATATCAGTAATTAAATAAAAAAAAAAACAAGTTTTTAAAATTATCAACTTATTGTAATTAAGAGGTAATTTTTAAAGAACTGGAAAAAAAAAATTCGAACTATAGTTTAAAGAGCAGGGTATTGACTAGGGGGCTAACCCCCTAACATACGTGTTAAAAATTTATGAATATAGAAGTTCGTTACGTAAGTTAATTCTAAGTTACGTATATTTATTACTAATAAAAACGTTCGTAAATAAAATTAAACAAGTTTCGAGAAAGCCATTTAACCAAATATAATATGCAAATTTTGTTTTAATTATTCATGTACGGTGAGCCAAAATCAAAACCTGCATTAATTCAAAAACGTTCAAAAATTAAATAAAAAAAACAAGTTTTTTAACTGAAAGTAAGGAACGACGTTAAAACTTAAAACGAACAGAAATTATTCCGTATATGAAGGGGCTGTCCCCTCCTCAACGCCTCGCTCTTTACGCTAAAGTTTTTTTATTGTTTAAAAAAATAGAGTTGTGAGAAAGTCAAACTTTAGCGTAAAGAGCGAGGCGTTGAGGAGGGGACAGCCCCCTTCATATACGGAATAATTTCTGTTCGTTTTAAGTTTTAACGTCGTTCCTTACTTTCAGTTAAAAAAACTTGTTTTTTTTATTTAGCGCCAGAGAATCATCAGAGAAATTACAAAAAGCGTGGCAAGGCTTAATCCACAAATCTTTGATTTTCCGAGGATACGCAGTGCCTCCCCCCTAATGTCTGCAGGCTAACTTTTATTAAATTTTTCTTGCACTAGATGATGGAGTACCGTTGGAGGAATTAACTCTTTTTAGCAAAAAGAGCGATGAATTGGAGTGGTTTGACAGCTCTCCTTATATTCAGGATATTTTATTCTTTTGATTTTAACGCCGATGTCTACTTTTGCTTGAAAAGAATGTTAACAGTTAATTTCCGATTGTTTTATATGCTATATTCTGGATCACCCTGTACTCCCTATTATTTTCTAAGGCTTTGCGAGGAACGGCCTGGAAATGTTTGTTTGATTACCCTAATCAAATGGAAATTTCCTTAATAAGAGAAAGTCAAATCCCTGCTCTTTCGATTTCAATTTTTATCACAATGCGTTGATAATAAAAATATTCCTGTTGAAACTATCGTTAATAAAATAAGAGGGAGCCATCCAAACCAAAAGGAGTCCAAGATAATACCCCCCTTTGTGCTCATCTGACACACTAGTAGTAACCAAGGTACTACTTCTGGACCTTGTATACGCCGTTTCAAAGAGATTCCTTTCTGTGCTATTCTGGACCTTGTATACACCTTTTCAAAGAGAGTGAGTATCCTCTCACATGGCCTTATGCTTCTATGGAAGTATAAAACCAGCGTGTCTTGTTTCGTTGTAATGCAATTATTTTTTGTATATACAAAAAGGGGTAATGAGATATGCGAGCATTTGCAAAAAAGGGGTAATTAATGTTGAAAAGGGTAATTACTTCTTTAGTTTACGAGATTTGCGAATTTTTTTGCGAAAAGATCTCAGTTACATACGGATTCAGTTACACGGGGATTAGTTAAATGAGGTCAAGTTGCATGGGGGGGGGGGGTTCAATAGCACGAGGGGTTCAGTTGCATGGAGGAGTTCAGAAGCTTGGGATTCAGTTACATGGGGTCGGTGGTCGTTATAATACACAAGTTCTATTTGAACAGTGTTGTGAGATACCCTACCACACCCCCAAAGGACTCCGATCCCTACCATACCAAACCGGGTATTATCGAAGTTAATATGTGGTCGGGTAAAATTTTGTATTTTTTTTTTAAATTTAATTTTTATAAATTAAAAAAAAGTTTGATAGATTTTTTTTACGTGAAATACTCTAGTTTCTTTTCTTAGTTTTGAAAACATTTTGGAAGAAACTAAATTTCAGTTGGGGTGGGGGGGGAGGAGGGGGCAAAATGAGGTCTGGGGTGAAAATTTGGTCTGAGAGAGGCAGTTGTCCCCTCTGTCCCATAGGAAATTACGCTCCTCAACCCAGCCCCTTGCCACTTACTGACAGGGGTGAATCCGGGGAGAGGGTTAAAAGTTCAAGTGCCCTGTTTAAGCGACCAAAAAACTGAAGGGGCAACTAAGCTCCATTCAATGCTCAATTTCCCCAAAGTTATAGGGGTCGTGTGTGTCTCTTTGGGCTATGTGTATCTCTTTGGGAGCGTTTGAATCTTTTTGTTACTAAAGTATTATATTTTTATCATGTTTTAGTATATTCGATTAGGATTAACTTAAATTCATTACTTGAGTGTTGTCGTGAGTAACACGTAAGTACCAAATTTTGAGTTCACTGCAGGGGATTTTCCACAAGGAGAATTTTCCATGGGGAGGGAATTTTCCAGGAGGTGAATTGCTACAAGTTTCGTCCACTAGCCTAAACGATGGAAATTCAATAGCTCAGAATTGAGGTCTTAGTCCACCAGCCTGAACGGTGGAAATTCACTAGCTCAGAATTGGGGTCTTAGTCCACCAGCCTGAATGGTTGAAATTCACTAGCTCAGAATTGAGGTCTTAGTCAGTGTTCAGATTGGAGCGTTGAGGTCCGACTATCAGGGCTTTTATTTGTCAAGACCTGAATGCTAAGCGATGGACATGAACTCGATTGGGAACCTATTGTGAAAATGGAAAAAACAAAAATATATTGTTGGTATGTGTGTAGAGCATGGCATGGTTACCGCTAGGGCAACAGTCTAACCGTTAACGGTTTTAGATATCCGTGAATAAGTTCTAAAGCGAGAGTGGAAGTTGGGACTAAGTTTTAGTGCCCTGTTTAAACGACCAAAAAACTGAAGGGGCAACTAAGCTCCATTCAATGCTCAATTTCCCCACAGTTATAGGGGTCGTGTGTGTCTCTTTGGGCTATGTGTATCTCTTTGGGAGCGTTTGAATCTTTTGGTTGCTAAAGTATTATATTTTTATCATGTTTTAGGATATTCGATTAGGATTAACTTAACTTCATTCCTTGAGTGTTGTCGAGGGTAACATGTAAGTACCAAATTTTGAGTTCACTGCAGGGGATTTTCCACAAGGAGAATTTTCCATAGGGAGGGAATTTTCCAGGAGGTGAATTGCTACAAGTTTCGTCCACTAGCCTGAACGGTGGAAATTCAATAGCTCAGAATTGGGGTCTTAGTCCACTAGCCTGAACGGTGGAAATTCAAGAGCTCAGAAGTGGGGTCTTAGTCCACCAGCCTGAATGGTTGAAATTCACTAGCTCAGGGAGCGTTTGAATCTTTTGGTTACTAAAGTATTATATTTTTATCCTGTTTTAGGATATTCAAGTAGGATTAACTTAACTTCAGTCCTTCAGTGTCGTTGAAGGTTAACACGTAACTACCAAATTTTGAGGTCACGGCAGATGATTTTCCACAAGGAGTATTTTCCAGGGGGAGGAAATTTTCCAAGAGGTGAAGTGCTACAAGTTTCGTCCACTAGCCTGAACGGTGGACATTCAATTGCTCAGGATTAGGGTCTTACTCCACCAGCCTGAACGGTGGACATTCACTAGCTCAGAATTGGGGTCTTAGTCCACCAGCCTGAACGGTGGAAATTCACTAGCTCAGAATTGGGGTCTGAGTCAGTGTTCAGATTGTAGCTTTTGTGTCCAAATATCAGGGATTTTATTTGTCATGACCTTAATGCAAAGCGATGGACATGTACTCTATTGGGAACCCATTGTTAAAATGGAAAAAACAAAAAAAAACAAAAATATATTGGTGATATGTGTGTAGAGCATGGCATGGTTACCGCTAGGACAACAGTCTAACTGTTAACGGTTTTAGGTATCCGTGAATAAGTTCTAAAGCGAGAGTGGAAGTTGGGACAAATTTTTTTGAAGTGCCCCGCCTCACCTGCCCAGAGTCTCAGGCAAGTGATCCTAAATTTGAAAAAGTGGAAATTGGCTCAGATTTTCTAAACTGAGCTGCGACAATGAATAGATACTATCGTGAGAGTGATTAGAGTCGTTGGACATTCGTGAACAAGTTCTAAATTGAGAGATGAATTATGGACAGTATTTGGTGGCGCACAACTGCCCAGAGTCTCCGAAAGGTGACTCTAACATTTAAAAAAAACACAGAGAGGACAAACACACAGAAACGACACATAAAGACGACACATGCACAGAGACGATACGTTTTAATTCAAAAGTGTGACCCTAGGATTCCACTTTTCAATCTAGAAGAGTTTAAGTGTCCTAAATTTGAAGGGGCTATCACCGTCCTGAAGACGAGATTAGGTTCTTCGCACAGTGGATACCTAAGAACATACCTGATCGGGATAAATCCATAAGACATGTTAAAAACTATCCTATATCATGGGACCATCGTTTTTGGTTTTTTAAGATTTACAAATAATTACTATTTTTTATTTAAAATTTTTTTTTTTTTTTTTTTTTGTTGTTTTTTTTTCTCAAAAAAAAAAAAAATATTTTTAAAAATTTAATCAAAAAATATATTTAATCTTAACCCCTTCATGTTCTTTAGAATAGTTATATTTTAAGCAAGTAACAAACTCTTTCCTGAAGTCACCTCTTGGATACACAATACAGAAATTTTCATTAAAGAAATTATGAAAAAATTGTAAGTAAGTAGCAAATTCTTTCTTGAATTCACCTGCTGGATTAATTATTTATTTTAGTAAAGTAATAATTTATTTTAGTAAAGTAATTATTTATTTTAGTAAATTAATAATTTATTTTAGTAAAGTAATAATTTATTTTAGTAAAGTAATTATTTATGACGTTATGTCTGCTTTACAAAAATATTGGATGAAGCGTTTTATTATAATACTTCAACAGAATTAAAAATGAATATTAATAAATTAATGAAATTAATAAATAGGAGTTCAGTAATGATAAACTCGCACGGTTTAGTACAGATGGTTTTGTAGCGCAGTGAGTTGTTACTAGTAGTAGTATTTTAATTTTTTTTTTGCAAGCCATTAATACTATAACTTAAATGCATTCATATATTTTCTTTATAAAAAATAGCCATGAATACATAAGATTGTTTTTTTGTGAAGTTAGATTTTAATTTTATTTTTTTTTTTGTTTTTTTTTAAATAACTTCGTAATATACCTTAATTGCATTCATATATTTTAATGATAAAACATAGTCTTGACTACATCAGATGGTTTTGTGATGCAGTGAGTTGTTACTAGTAGTAGGACTTTCGTGTTTTTTTTTGCAAGCCATTCATACATGACAAAATTCCAAGTAAGTAACAAACTCTTTATTGTTTTCATGACTTAGATACACGATGTAGAAATTTAATTAAAGAAATTATGAAAAAATTCTCAGTAAGTAACAATTTCCTTCTTTAAGTCAACTCTTGTTTATAAATTAAATTCAATATATTATGAAAAAATTCTCCGCATGTAACAATTTCTTTCTTGAGGTAAACTCTTGGATACACAATACGTGAATTTCATTCAAGAAATTAAGAAAAAATTGTAACTAAGTAACACATTATTTCTTGAATTCACATGTTGAATAAACAAACAGACATTTCATTCAAGAAATTATGAAAAAATTCTAATTAAGTAACAAACTCTCTATTGTTTTCACGAGTTAGATAAAAGATGTATAAATTAAATTAAACAAATTATTAAAATATTATCATTCTATGACTAAAATTATATATTGAATTAAAAATTTGAATAAACAAAAAGACATTTCGTTAAAGAAATTATTACAAAATTCTAAGTAAGTAACAAACTCTTTATTGTTTTCACGAGTTATATATACGATGTAGAAATTTGTAAGCAAGTAACAAACCCTGTCCTTAAGTCACCTCTCGGATACACACTGCAGAAACTTCATTTAAGAAATTATCAAAAAATTTTAAGTAAGTAGCAAATTCTTTCTTGAATTCGCCTCTTGGATAAACAAAAAAAGTCATTTCATTCAAGAAATTATGAAAAAAATCTAAATAAGTAACAAATCCTTTCTTGAAGTTACCTCATGGATACACAAAGCAGAAATTTCATTTAAGAAATTATCAAAAATTTTAAGTAAATAGCAAATTCTTTCTTGAATTCACCATCTGGATAAACAAAAAGACATTTCGTTCAAGAAATTATGACAAAATTCTAAGTAAGCAACAAACTCTTTCTTGAAGTTACCTCATGGATACACAATGCAGAAATTTCATTTAAGAAATCACCTGCTGGATAAACAAAAAAGACATTTCGTTCAAGAAAAAATGACAAAATTCCAAGTAAGTAACAAACTCTTTATTGTTTTCATGACTTAGATACACGATGTAGAAATTTAATTCAAGAAACTATGAAAAAATTCTCAGCAAGTAACAATTTCCTTCTTGAAGTCAACTCTTGTGTAGAAATATAATTCAAGAAATTATTAAAAAATTCTCAGTATGTAACAATTTCTTTCTTGAAGTCAACTCTTGGATACACAATACGGGAATTTCATTCAAGAAATTATGACAAAATTGTAACTAAGTGTCAAAGTCTTTATTGAATTCACTTGTTTAATACACAAAAATAAATTTAATTCAATAAATTACGAAAAAATTCTCAGTAAGTAACAATTTCTTTCTTGAAGTCAACTCTTGGATACACAATACGGGAATTTCATTCAAGAAATTATGAAAAAATTGTAACTAAGTGGCAAATTCTTTCTTGAATTAACTAGTTGAATAAACAAAAAGAAATTTCATTCAAGAAATTATGACAAAATTCTAAGTAAGTAACAAACTCTTTATTGTTTTCACGAGTTAGATATACGATGTAGAAATTAAATTCAAGAAATTATGAAAAAATTCTCAGTCTAAGTAGCAAATTCTTTCTTGAATTCACCTGTTGTATAAACAAAAAGACATTTCTTTTAAGAAATTATGATAAAATTCTAAGTAAGTAACAAACTCTTTATTGTTTTCACGAGTTAGATAAACGTTGTAGAAATTAATTTCAAGAAATTATGAAAAAATTCTCAGTAAGCAACCATTTCTTTCTTGAAGTCAACTGTTGGATACACAGTACGGAAATTTCATTCAAGAAATTATGAAAATATTTGTAAGTAAGTAACAAACTCTATATTGATTCCACCTCTTGGATGTACAGTACAGATACTTCATTCAAGAAATTATGAAAAAATCGCAAGTAAGTAACTTTTTTTCTCTTTATCAAAAACAATTTTCACTTAGCTACACGATGTATAAATTCATTTCAAGAAATTATGAAAAAAATTCTCAGTAATTAACAATTTCTTTCTTGAAGTCAACTCTTAGATACACAATACGGAAATTTCATTCAAGAAATTATGAAGGTATTTGTAAGTAAGTAACAATCTCTTTATTGATTTCACCTCTTGAATATACAGTACAGATACTTCATTCAAGAAACGTGATTAAACACGTTTTGAAACTACATGCTATTTGTATGCCTTTCCTTGGCACCTTTCCAAATGAGCGGGGATTCCCCACTGTTTCCTACACATTGCGAAAAGTGAGCAGTACGATAACTCCACGTTTTCAACCAGACTGGTTTTTTAGACTACACACCCCCAGAGATGACACCCACACCCCTAGAGACGAGCCACGCACAGACATGACACAGACACAGAGTCATAGTGAGAGAGATATCCAAAAAAGTTGGGTTGATCTAGGTTCACTTAGCGTGGCGTGCCCCTCTAAGTGAACCTAGATCAACCCAACTTTTTTGGATCTCTCTCTCACTATGACGCTGGGTGTGTGTCATGTGTGTGCGTGTCTCGTCTCTATGTGTGTGTGGGTCATCTCTGTGGGTGTGTAGTCTAAAAAACCAGTCTGGTTGAAAACGTGTAGTTCTCGTACTGCTCACTTTTCGCAATGTGTAGGAAACAGTGGGGAATCCCCGCTCATTTGGAAAGGTGTCAAGGAAAGGCATGCAAATAGCATGTAGTTTCGAAACGTGTTTAATCACGTTTCTTGAATGAAGTATCTGTACTGTATATTCAAGAGGTGAAATCAATAAAGAGATTGTTACTTACTTACAAAATACCTTCATAATTTCTTGAATGAAATTTCCGTATTGTGTATCTAAGAGTTGACTTCAATAAAGAAATTGTTAATTACTGAGAATTTTTTAATAATTTCTTTAATTAAATTTATACTTCATGTAGCTAAGTGAAAATTGTTTGTGATAAAGAGAAAAAAAGTTACTTACTTGAGATTTTTTCATAATTTCTTGAATGAAGTATCTGTACTGTATATCCAAGAGGTGGAATCAATAAAGAGTTTGTTACTTACTTACAAATATATTAATAATTTCTTGAATGAAATTTCCGTACTGTGTATCCAACAGTTGACTTCAAGAAAGAAACGGTTGCTTACTGAGAATTTTTTCATAATTTCTTGAAATTAATTTCTACATCGTTTATCTAACTCGTGAAAACAATAAAGAGTTTGTTACTTACTTAGAATTTTGTCATAATTTCTTGAATGAAATGTCTTTTTGTTTATACAACAGGTGAATTCAAGAAAGAATTTGCTACTTAGAATGAGAATTTTTTCATAATTTCTTGAATTTAATTTCTACATCGTATATCTAACTCGTGAAAACAATAAAGAGTTTGTTACTTACTTAGAATTTTTTCATAATTTCTTGAATGAAATTTCTTTTTGTTTATTCAACAAGTGAATTCAAGAAAGAATTTGCCACTTAGTTACAATTTTTTCATAATTTCTTGAATGAAATTCACGTATTGTGTATCAAAGAGTTGACTTCAAGAAAGAAATTGTTACTTACTGAGAATTTTTTCATAATTTCTTGAATGAAATTTCTTTTTGTTTATTCAACAAGTGAATTCAAGAAAGAATTTGCTACTTAGTTACAATTTTTTCATAATTTCTTGAATGAAATTCCCGTATTGTGTATCCAAGAGTTGACTTCAAGAAAGAAATTGTTAATTACTGAGAATTTTTTCATAATTTATTGAATTAAATTTCTACACAAGAGTTGACTTCAAGAAAGAAATTGTTACTTGCTGAGAATTTTTTCATAATTTCTTGAATTAAATTTCTACATCATGTATCTAAGTCATGAAAACAATAAAGAGTTTGTTACTTTCTTGGAATTTTGTCATAGTTTCTTGAACGAAATGTCTTTTTTGTTTATCCAGCAGGTGATTTCTTAAATGAAATTTCTTCAGTGTGTATCCATGAGTTAACTTCAAGAAAGAGTTCGTTGCTTACTTAGAATTTTGTCATAATTTCTTGAACGAAATTTATTTTTGTTTATCCAGCTGGTGAATTCAAGAAAGAATTTGCTATTTACTTACAATTTTTGATAATTTCTTAAATGAAATTTCTAGTTTGTGTATCCATGAGGTAACTTCAAGAAAGGATTTGTTACTTATTTAGAATTTTTTCATAATTTCTTGAATGAAATGACTTTTTTTTGTTTATCCAAGAGGCGAATTCAAGAAAGAATTTGCTACTTACTTAAAATTTTTTGATAATTTCTTAAATGAAGTTTCTGCATTGTGTATCCGAGAGGTGACTTCAGGAAAGGGTTTGTTACTTGCTTACAAATTTCTATATCGTTTATCTAACTCGTGAAAACAATAAAGAGTCTGTTACTTACTTAGAATTTTGTCATAATTTCTTGAACGAAATGTCTTTTTGTTTATCCAACAGGTGAATTCAAGAAAGAATTTGCTACTTAGACTGAGAATTTTTTCATATTTTCTTGAATTTTAATTTCTACATCGTATATCTAACTCGTGAAAACAATAAAGAGTTTGTTACTTACTTAGAATTTTGTCATAATTTCTTGAATGAAATTTCTTTTTGTTTATTCAACAAGTGAATTCAAGAAAGAATTTGCCACTTAGTTACAATTTTTTAATAATTTCTTGAATGAAATTAACGTATTGTTTATACAAGAGTTGACTTAAAGAAAGAAATTGTCACTTACTGAGAATTTTTTCAGAATTTCTTTAATTAAATTTCTACACAAGAGTTGACTTCAAGAAGTAAATTTTTAATTTCTTATATTTTTTTAATAATTTATTTAATTAAATTTCTAAAACGTTTATATAATTAATTAAAAAAATAAATATTTTTTTAATTACTTTTATTTTTGTATAGTATTATGGTATTGCAAAAAAAAAAACACGACAGAGAAAAAAAAATTAAAACAAAAATGCAAAAAAAAAAACAATTAATTTTTAAAGAAAATGTTTTATAAATAAAATATATTAATTCAGTTAATGTATATTATTAATTTCTTGCAAAAAACACTAAAATAATAATAATATTAAAAGATCACTGCACTACAAAACCATCTGATTTAGTCACGTATATTTTTTATCAATAAAATATCAGAATGCATTTAAGGTATAGTATGAATGGGTTGAAAAAAAAAAAATGAAAATACTACTACTAGTAACAACTCACTGCACTACAAACCCATCTGTACTAAACCGTGCGATTTTATCATTACTGAACTCCTATTTATTAATTTCATTAATTTATTAATATTCATTTTTAATTCTGTTGAAGTATTATAATAAAACGCTTCATCCAATATTTTTGTAAAGCAGACATAACGTCATAAATAATTACTTTACTAAAATAAATAATTACTTTACTAAAATAAATTATTACTTTACTAAAATAAATTATTAATTTACTAAAATAAATTATTACTTTACTAAAATAAATAATTAATCCAGCAGGTGAATTCAAGAAAGAATTTGCTACTTACTTACAATTTTTTCATAATTTCTTTAATGAAAATTTCTGTATTGTGTATCCAAGAGGTGACTTCAGGAAAGAGTTTGTTACTTGCTTAAAATATAAATATTATAAATAAAATTAAGGGGTTAAGCTTAAATATATTTTTTGATTAAATTTATTAACAGATTTTTTTTTTTTTTTTGAGAAAAAAAAAACAAAAAAAAAAAAAAACAAATGTTTACATAAAAAATAGTACTTAGAGTTCACGCTTAAAAATCCACAAACGATGGTCCCATGTTATAGGATAGTTTTTAACATGTCTTATGGATTTATCCCGATCAGTTATGTTCTTAGGTATCCACTGTGCGAAGAACCTAATCTCGTCTTCAGGACGGTGATAGCCCCCTTCAAATTTAGGACACTTAAACTCGTCTAGATTGAAAAGTGGAATCCTAGGGTCACACTTTTGAATTAAAACGTATCGTCTCTGTGCATGTGTCGTCCTTATGTGTCGGGTATGTGTGTTTGTCCTCTCTGTGTTTGATTCGTCTCTTTGTGTCTGTCGTCTCTGTGTGTTTTTTAAATTTTTTAGTCACTTGTCGGAGACTCTGGGCGGGTGGGTGCCCCCAAATACTGTCCCAAATTCCTCTCTCAATTTAGCACTTGTTCACGGATGTCCAGCGTCTCTAATCACTTTCCCAATAGTATCTATTCATTGTCGCAGCTTAGTTTAGAAAATCTGAGCCTATTTCCACTTTTTCAAATTTAGGATCACTTGCCTGAGACTCTGGGCAGGTGAGGCGGGGCACTTCCAAAAAATTGGTCACGTAGTAACAACTCTCTATAGAACGTCGTCACTTAGAAAATACAACTATAACATATTTAACTGTTTAACAGATTTTCCAAGGCAAGTATATTAAAAACTATACCCAATATATTTTTGTTTTTTTTTGTTTTTTCCATTTTAACCAGTTGTTAACAATCGAGTTCATGTCCATCGCGTTGCATTCAGGTCTTGACCAATAAAAGACCTGATAGTTGGACCCTAAAGCTCCAATCTGAAAACTGACTAGGACCTCAATTCTGAGCTAGTGAATTTCAACCATTCAGGCTGGTGGACTAAGACCCCAATTCTGAGCTAGTGAATTTCCACCGTTCAGGCTGGTGGACTAAGACCCCAATTCTGAGCTATTGAATTTCCACCGTTCAGGCTAGTGGACGAAACTTGTAGCAATTCACCTCCTGGAAAATTCTCCTTGTGGAAAATCCCCTGCAGTGAACTCAAAATTTGGTACTTACGTGTTACCCCCCGACAACACTCAAGGAATGAAGTTAAGTTAATCCTAATCGAATATCCTAAAACATGATAAAAATATAATACTTTAGTAACCAAAAGATTCAAACGCTCCCAGAGCTAGTGAATTTCAACCATTCAGGCTGGTGGACTAAGACCCCAATTCTGAGCTAGTGAATTTCCACCGTTCAGGCTTGTGGAGTAAGATCCCTAATTCTGAGCTATTGAATTTCCACCGTTCAGGCTAGTGGACGAAACTTGTAGAAATTCACCTCTTGGAAAATTCCCTCCCCATGGAAAATTCTCCTTGTGGAAAATCCCCTGCGGTGAACTCAAAATTTGGTACTTACGTGTTACCCTCGACAACACTCAAGGAATGAAGTTAAGTTAATCCTAATCGAATATCCTAAAACATGATAAAAATATAATACTTTAGTAACCAAAAGATTCAAACGCTCCCAAAGAGATACACATAGCCCACAGAGACACACACGACCCCTATAACTTTGGGGAAATTGAGCATTGAATGGAGCTTAGTTGCCCCGTCAGTTTTTTGGTCGCTTAAACAGGGCACTATAACTTTGTCCCAACTTCCACTCTCGCTTTAGAACTTATTCACGGATATCTAAAACCGTTAACAGTTAGACTGTTGCCCTAGCGGTAACCATGCCATGCTCTACACACATACCAACAATATATTTTTGTTTTTTCCATTTTCACAATGGGTTCCCAATCGAGTTCATGTCCATCGCTTAGCATTCAGGTCTTGACAAATAAAAGCCCTGATAGTCGGACCCCAACGCTCCAATCTGAACACTGACTAAGACCCCAATTCTGAGCTAGTGACTTTCAACCATTCAGGCTGGTGGACTAAGACCCCAATTCTGAGCTAGTGAATTTCCACCGTTCAGGCTGGTGGACTAAGACCTCAATTCTGAGCTATTGAATTTCCATCGTTCAGGCTAGTGGACGAAACTTGTAGCAATTCACCTCCTGGAAAATTCCCTCCCCATGGAAAATTCTCCTTGTGGAAAATCCCCTGCAGTGAACTCAAAATTTGGTACTTACGTGTTACTCCCGACAACACTCAAGGAATGAAGTTAAGTTAATCCTAATCGAATATCCTAAAACATGATAAAAATATAATACTTTAGTAACCAAAAGATTCAAACGCTCCCAAAGAGATACACATAGCCCAAAGAGACACACACGACCCCTATAACTTTGGGGAAATTGAGCATTGAATGAAGCTTAGTTGCCCCTTCAGTTTTTTGGTCGCTTAAACAGGGCACTTGAACTTTTAACCCTCTCCCCGGATTCACCCCTGTCAGTAAGTGGCAAGGGGCTGGGTTGAGGAGCGTAATTTCCTATGGGACAGAGGGGACAACTGCCTCTCTCAGACCAAATTTTCACCCCAGACCTCATTTTGCCCCCTCCTCCCCCCCCCACCCCAACTGAAATTTAGTTTCTTCCAAAATGTTTTCAAAACTAAGAAAAGAAACTAGAGTATTTCACGTAAAAAAAATCTATCAACCGTTATTGTCATTGATAAAACAGTCAATTAAACAAATAATACCAACGATGAAACGACCACAGAGTAACTTCGCTACTACACGGGTTGGGTTGGGAGGGATCGGAGTCCTTTGGGGGTGTGATAGGGGATCTCACAACACTGTTCAAATAGAACTTGTGTATTATAACGACCACCGACCCCATGTAACTGAATCCCAAGCTTCTGAACTCCTCCATGCAACTGAACCCCTCGTGCTATTGAACCCTCCATGCAACTTGACCTCATTTAACTAATCCCCGTGTAACTGAATCCGTATGTAACTGAGATCTTTTCACAAAAAAATTCGCAAATCTCGTAAACTAAATAAGTAATTACCCTTTTCAACATTAATTACCCCTTTTTTGAAAATGCTCGCATATCTCATTACCCCTTTTTGTATATACAAAAAATAATTGCATTACAACAAAACAAGACACGCTGGTTTTATACTTCCATAGAAGTATTAGGCCATGTGAGAGGATACTCACTCTCTTTGAAAAGGTGTATACAAGGTCCAGAATAGCACAGAAAGGAATCTCTTTGAAACGGCGTATACAAGGTCCAGAAGTAGTACCTTGGTTACTACTTACACTTCTCATTGAAAGTTTTGAAATAAGAGTTGAAACATGCACATTTTGTAACTTCAAGTACAAACATCCAAGGCCAAATCCAGGATACCTTTTCAGAGGGGGGGGGCTATTATTGTTCAGGGGAGTGAACTTGCAAAAAATCTTTACAAAACATATCAAACATTTTCTATATACATTTTGTTACTTTTTTCCGAGTCGGACAAAAAAAAATTGGGGGAATTCAAACCCAGTTACCCCCCCCCCCTGAATACGACATTGTCCTCACTTAATCTGGTGGCCTCCATCCTAGTAGCTGGTACACAGTTATGCAATAGTCGTTGGTTTATTGGATAGACCGTTTAATTCTTATGAACTGAATGATTTATTAGGGACGAGTCAAGCACCACTTAACAGATAACCCTCTAGGACCCCCATAAAAACACTCTTTCTGAAGTTTTAGTTCAATCGGTTATTTCAGGCCTGATGCTTGATAATATTTTGGTCCTGTTTAGGCCAAAATTGTTACTTTGTGGACCACACGCAATGGCAACATTTGGCATAGGGCATACTAATGTCACTTATCTCTTTTATTACTTAGAGAGGAGACTAGAACTTTAATGTGCGATTAATTCACCTGATAACTGTCAACCCCCTGGTTTGCGACTATCACTGCTGGGAAAAAAGGAGTAAAAACACCTACATCAGTGAGTATTCTTCTCGGTGGACCTTAGAAGCATCTTTTTTTTTGTAGACAGTAGCCTTGGGGTTCTCAGACGTTCTCGTTCTCATTCTATAATCTAAATAAGGCATTTCAAATACCCTTTTAAGCGACTTCTACTAGGGCTGAGGATATTACTGTGAACGTTTCAGGAAATGCTGAGGGGGAAGTTGAACTAAATTAAAACACTCTATGTCCACACTGGTTGTCAAAAGGGCGTATCAAAAATATCTTAGGAACGGCTTAGCGTATTCAGTTAAAACTTGCAGGACATGATGAGTGGGGTGTTCAACTTACCAAAGTGCAACATGTCCATACTGATACTGCCACTAATATTACTGGTACCACTTTTACTACTACTACTACTGCTGAAGCTACAACTACTACTTTTATTGTGAATACTACTAAGGCTAAGGGCTACATGTGAAAATTTCAGGAAATGTTGACTGGGAAGTTGAGCTAAATTAAAACCTACTATGTGCATACAGGTTGTCGAAAGGGCGAATCAGCAATATCTTAGGAATGGCTTAGAGTATAAGCTTGAAACTTCCAGGGCATGATGAGAAGGATGTTCAACTGACGAAAATGCAGTATAGTAGGCATACTACCATTACTACAAGTAGGCCTACTGCTGCCGTTACTACTACTGCTAATATTACTGCTACTACTACTACTAATAGTCTTACTACTGCTTTTACTGTGTCTACCGCAACCAATAAAGCTAAGGGTATGGCGGTAAAAATTTCAGGCGATATTGAGCGGTAAGTGGAACTGTATCGAAACACAACATGTGGATCCCGGTTGCTAAAAAGGCGAATCTGTAATATCTTAGGAACGGCTTGGAGTATGAATTTGAAACCTACTGGGAATGCTGAGGGGGATGTGGAACTAACCAAAAGGTAGTATTTACATGCTACTGCTACTACTATCACTACTACTACTGCTACTATTGCTGTTACTACTACTACTACTGCTACTACTACTATTACAACTCCTACTGTTACTATTAAAGCTATAGGTGTAAAGGTAAAAAAAAGTTTAGGGAATGGTGAGAGGATGCTGAACCAAGTCAAAACAAACTATGTGCATACAGGTTGTCAAAAGGAAGTATCAGAAATGTCACAAAAACTGTTTAGGATTTAAGTTTCAACTTTCAGTGTGTGTTGGGAGGAATGTGGAAAGAAACAAAATGTACTATGCGTATGCTGCTGCTAATACTACCATACTACTGCACCTATTGCTACTGATGAAGCTAAGGATATTAAGGTGATTCTTAACGGGATGTTGAACTAGATCAAAACACACTATGAGCGTGTAGTCAGAAGGGTGTACCAGCAGTTGCTCAGGAACGTCTAGAACAGTAAATCGAAACATTCAGGGTCTGTTGAGGTGGATATGAACAAACCAAAATGATACTATGTGAATACTACTACTATTACGATTACTGCTACTAGTGAGGCTAACAGTATTAAGGTGAAACTTTCCAAAAATGTTGAAGGGGGATGCTGAGCTAACCAAAAGGCACTATTTGAATGTTACCACTGTTGCTACTTTTACTACTACTATTACTTCTATTTCTATTGAAGCTAAAGGTATTAAGGTGAAACTTTCTGAGAATATTCAGGATGAGTTTGAACTCAATCAAAACACACTTATGCATTCAGCTTACCAAAATATGTATGAGCAATTTTCCATGAAAAGCTTCAAGTATCATGTTGAAACTTTCATGGCGTGTTGAGAAGAATGTTGAACTTATCAAAATGCACTCTTTGCACACGACTACTGCTATTACTGCTGCTATTTCTGCTACTACTGCTACTACTTCTGCTATGACTACTACTACTGACGCTAAGGGTATAAAGGTGAAACTTTCATGGAATGTTTAGAGGGATGCTGAAGTAAATCAAACACAATCTGTACATGCAGCTTGTCAAAAAGGCACATTAGCAATATCCCAGGAATGGTTTGGTAAGGGTATTAAGTTGAAACTTTCAGGGCATGTTAAGGGGGATATTAAACTAATCAAAAGGCACTATGTTCCTATTACTAATACTACTTCTACTACTACAACTGGTACTACTACTTCCACTCCTGCTACAATCGCTACTACGCCTGCTATTATTACCAAGACTACTATTTCTACTTCAACGACTACTACCACTAGTATTACTGAAGCGAAGGTTGTTACGATGAAACTTTTAGGGAATTTTGAGAAAGATTCTGAACTAAATTGAAGCACACTATTTGGATGCAGGTTATTAAAAGGTCGTAACAGGTATATTTCAGGAACAGCTTAAAGTATTAAGTGATAACTTTAACTGTATGTTGAGGGGGATATTGAATATACCAAAAGATACTACATACATACAACTGCTGCTACTTTTACTGCTATAAGTAATACTAGTACTAAGGCTAGGGGTATTAAGGAGAAATTTTCAGGATATATTGAGGGGTATATTGAATCAAAGTCAAATACACTATGTGTATGCAAAATGTCAAAAGGACGTATCAGCTGCATCTCAAGAACGGTTTAAAGTCTTAGATTGAAACTCTCAGGACATGTTGAGGGGTATGCTGAACAAATAAAAATGTAATATGAGCATGTTACTTCTTCTAGTAGTGGTACTATTACTGCTATTGTGTTAGCGCTGTTATTACCAAGAGTAATGATGTCACTGTGAAACTTTCAGAGACTGTTCAGGAGGATGTTGGGCTAAGTCAAAACACATTATCTATGTAGAAGTTATCAAAAGGAGGTATCAGCGATATCTCAGAAACAGCTAAAAGTATTAAGTTGAAACTATGAAGGCGTGAGGAGGGGATGTTGAACTAGACCGAAAAGGCACAATGTGAATGCTATTAATGCTCATAATATAACTACTGCTATGAGCCCTATCACTAATATCACTCCTAATATTCCTACAATTACTGTTACTACTATGACTATTACTATTGTTAGTCCTGAGGGTATTAGGAAAAATCTTAGGGATTGGTGGGGGCGGTGTTGAACTGAATCAAAATATAAATGTGGATAATCGAACGGATGCAATAGCATTACCCAGAAACACATAAAGGGATTAAGCTGAAACTTCCTGGGCCGAAAATATTGATACCACTTTAGCTGCTGTTTGTGCTAAGACTCTTGTTACTATTACTGCTATTTTTAACTTAAATCAAAATACTTCAAGTGCATCCAGGTCTTACGACTAAAATAGGGTATAAAGTAGAAGTTTTCATGGAAATTTATCTTGTTTTTAAACTAAATCAAAAGGCCCTTCGTACATACTGGTTGCACCAGTATGTACGCATCACAAGAATTACTAAAGATATTAAGTTGAAACTTTCAGGGCTACTACTAATACTACTTCTGCTCTTACTATTGAACTAAATAAAATGGGTTTAAGTGCATCCAGGTTGTCGAAATAGCATAGATATGTTACCGTGAATATCCAAAATTGATGAATGTCGACATTCACCGGGGAATGTCCGAAATACCTTTTTTTTTCTCCTTGGATTTGGTCTACGTTGCCAGTCAAGTTTTTCAATTTAATGCGAGGTTTGATGATGAATGTTACGTTAGGTTTGGTTAGCTTTTTAATCCATTTCTGATATTTATAACCAAATTTAACCAAATCTAATCTAAACTAACATAACCTAACCTAATCTAACTTTAACCTTTATCATTATTAATTTAAAAAACAAAGTTTTACCGAGGGAAGTAAAGAGCGAAGTTGAAACTTAAAACTAACAAAAATTATTATTTCACAGCCTATCTAACATATATCAATATAAATAGTACATATTACATAGTATAGGATTATAGAAAACTAGTGCTTTATTGAAAACATAAAATAAGATAGGAATTTTGGTAGAGTAAAAGCAAACCAGTTAAAGACACTTTTTACGGAATAAAAATAAAGTATTTTAGGACTATTACTTTATTGTACTTTTATTTAATTTGGTATAACCTCTGAGCAGTGACTCAATTCAATCACGCGCTTTCGTTTTGGTTCCGAAAATGACATGTCATGATTAGTTTATAGACAAGTTCGAAGTGAAGCCATCTTTTAGGGATTATAGACTAGTATTAGGATTATAGACTGGCTTTAGAATTTGTATCATAGCTTGAAATTCACTGTTGCATAGACAGAAATAACCGGATTTCCAGACTTCATATTATATCGTATTTGATCTTCATTTCAAGTAATACTTAAGCATATTTCCTACAATTTAAGATTGTATACTAATCACTATTGGTATTATAGCTGGCGAGACCAAAATGCTACCTGATAATCAATCCAATATTTCTGTATACTGAAAGTTACTGAAGTCACAACTGGTAGAAGACTATAAAAAACTTTAAAGATTAGTCTATTGTTGTCAGGCTACATACTCACTTTTGACTCCCAAATCAATATTCCTTTTTTTTAAGCTTAACTTTTGTGTTTTCAGTAAAGCGTTAGTTTTCTGTAATCCTAGAAACATAGGGAAACATAATTAGTTGGTTTATTTGTACTATTTTTATTGATATATGTTAGATAGGCTGTGAAGTAATAAATTTTATTTGTTTTAATTTTCAACTTCGCTCTTTACTTCCCTCGGAAAAACTTTGTTTTTTTAAATTAATTTTTGTTCGTTTTTGATTCGAATTTAATGTAGAAACAACGCTGCTATGATCTTTTTAATTTATGCGGAATAATGTGTGTTCGTTTTAAGTTTTGATGGCAGTCCGTAATTTCAGTTATCAACTGATTTTTAACGGAAATTCTAATTATTACTAATCTGGATGAGGTAAGACGCATATAGAAAAACTGCAACAGCTTTGAGAGCTACGAAGCATTTCCAGTCTATAACACAAAGTTCATCATCCATACTTCCCAGTACAATACATGTTTTTCAGGAATGTTTGTTTTTCGATGAGCAAAAAGCTGTTTTTACTCGGCCGACTTCGCCTGAAATGAAAAAGCCATATTAAAGACGGGGCTTTATAAATCCCCTACTGACTAGCAGAAACTAGAAGGCTACTGTAACAAAAGAGAGTTGTTTAAGGGCTCATTTAAAAGCTTATATTTATACCTAATCGCTTTTTATAAATTTGACTTGATAGCACATTTCCATAAAGTGCACTTTCGGTTGTTTCCCCCATTTTTTGAAAGAAAAAAGTATCTTTTCCAATGAACTGACCAAAAAAAGGTGTTTTTTAAAACCTTGCCAGGAGCAAAAAAGCTAGGGGGCAAGAACGTCCTTTCCCCTCAATTACCGCCGTTAGAACTAGCACACAGTATTCACCACAGAGTGAAGTTTAAAGGTTCACTTCAAAACTGTTGATCATTCGAGCTTAATTTTTGGTGGATTTTCAGTTGAAAATATTTTAATTTTAGTTGATTTTTTTTCACAGTAATCTTTTACTTTTAAGAAGAGTAGGCGATTTATGAAGCTTACTAAGAGGGTATGGAGGGGGAATATATTTGAGGGATATAATAAACCTCCAGTTAAGGGCTTTGGACTATAATCATTGCAAGTGGCCGTTTTATGCTTCCAAATGAAACCCAGAGAGGAAAGAAAATAACAAAATGAAAAATAAATAAAAAAAGGTGAAAAAACGACGAAGTTTACCCGACAAAGACAGAACAGACATTTGAGTGTCTAAGAAAAGTAAATAGCTACATTAAATCAAAGATGACCAAAGATAAAGTCAAATAATTGTTCAAGCGTTACCATTTTTTATAGGTATGAGAATTAAAAACAGACAGCTGGAAATAAGGATTTGTTTCAGTTATTGTAATTTCTGTTCGTTTTAACTTTTTTATTGAGGGTAATTTATGGCAGTTTTACGCTTGAAAAAATATTTTATTTTTGCCCATATTTGATTTAATGCAGATCTTTACTTTTCTTTGAAAAACTTCTTTTGCGGAAATATTTTTCAAAACCAATTCAAAAATAAACAAAAACAATTAACGAAGCTCTTGGACACTCGTATTTGTCCCGTATAAAAGTTTATGCCGCACTGTATTATTATTGTGGTTTCGAGTGACCTTTTCAGATTTTTTGCAATACCCGCATTAGTTGTCTCATAGTTCGTTTTTTTCGCTTTTACCTTCAGGCTTTTATCAGGAGTTCTTGTAGCTTCAAGTAAGACCTGAAGAATTTGAAACAGTTAAATATAAGCTATGGTGAAAGACTGATGTTAAAAGTTTAAGAGCGGATTGTTACTATCTGATTGGAATATAATAGAATGAGTAAGAATAAAATCTTTGAATAAACTTTCAAAAGTCACAACAATCTTATGCATAACTTCTTCTAAACTATGCACTTTAATAACAAGAGTTGTACCATTTGATTAAGCACTGTTTCCAAATATAATGGTCGCTACCGAGACAGTCGTGTTTCCAGGGGAGGAGCGCGCGCTTGGTCAATATCTACCAAATCATATTATTGAGTTAGGAATAACGTTAATACACCATTCGATGCCTTTTTTTATGCTGATTACGAATATAATAAGCATTTCTATCGGAAATGAATTTCAGCCCCCCCCCCCTATATAGGCTATACCTAACCTAACCCTGAATTGGCATATATAGGGGGGTAGTGTAATTTACTTCGTTAATTAAACTTGCTCCTAACGCAAGTTTATCGGATCAACCTATTTAGCCCTCCCCCTAAAAAAAATACTGGATCCACCCTTGCGTGTCTCGGACCCTCCTCCCCCATCACGGAGCCAGATACAGACTTACTTTTTCTGCTTTTTTCAAATTGACATTATAAACCAACTACTGATACGAGATAAGTACACAAAAACAGTGCAAACCAACATAATCAGGAAAATTTCCAACGCAAACGGATATTACAATTGGATTCAGGAGGGAATATTGACTCTAAAGAGCGCTTAGTTCTATGGAATATAGAGGGAACTTTCGACCGATAGAAACCCCCCCCCCTCCAAAAAAAGAAATCTTGAGCTTCTTTGGAAACTTTTTTCCGATTTTAATATGTTTTGCCCTGTTTTTGTAAGTCTTCTTTCCGCAAAAATACCCCCCCCCCACCCCAAAGACAAAAGACTAACAGTGTCACAGGACAGCCTATGGCAATTTGTAAATGATTATGACTGGATTAAGCCATATTTTTTTTACGATAAAGAACTGAATCTCTTAAACCTTAAAATATTAAAACCTTTTCCAGTTTCTTTCAGAATTAAATCCCATCCTCGTCCTTAATGTCTGAATGCAGCATCAGGCTAAATGCTGATTGATTTGAGCGTAGGTCACCTCGTCTTTGAAGGCCTGGTGACCAGAGAAAAAAAAACTGATTTTGCTGATTTCATTCTTGTTTCTCACCAGCAACCAGTAATGCCAAATTGAAAAAAAAAATCGGCAAACTTAGTGTTTAGCTTTTTTTTTTGGGGGGGGGGGGGTTAACTGGTATTCTGTTGAACTGAAAATGACTGTAAAAATAAATCAAATATAAAACAATTTATCTCAGCAAGATAAACTTCTGTTTTAAGTTCCCTTTTCTTTGGATCTAGGTTTTGACAACAATTCCAATAATTTTACCAACATTTCGAGCTACAGTATATTAAGATTTCGTTTCAAAATTTAAGATACATCTTATCTACTGTCCTTAAGCCCCAAGCCATTTTCAGGGGAGGGGCTAGGGGGTTTGAACCCCCTCACAACGAAGTGCTTTTCCGACTCGTAAAAACGTAATAAAATGCATAAAAACACGTTTTTAATGGTTTTTTAAGTTAGTCTATTTTTTTTTGCAACCTCTCCCCCCAAAAAATCCTGTATATGGCTCTGCTTGAACCTCATTTGCACTGCTGATCCATTTTGGGAAGTTCCATTTTTATAGCACACAATTGTCCCAGTTAACAAAATTGCATCGCCCTTTGGTAGGGGAAGGATTGGAGTTAGACACTTCAAAATACCTTGGTATACCAATACCTTCCTGTTGCATACTATATACTCTGGAACTTTTTTCAGTCCCCTTACTGAAAAGCCCAGGTTCATAAAGCACTTTTTCTAGAATTTACAGTGTATTAAGTTCTAATTACGGCGTTATGGCTTGCTCTTACTAAACCCGGGCTTAAATATGATTTATGCTCTTCCGTGACTATAATGAAAATATGGTACTTTTGTATTATTCAGTTCACACTCGAGAATTTGGATCTGCAGATCAGAGCATAACCGGTTTATTCCTGTCAGTACTCGAAGAAAAGTTGAATTCTACGTTTTAGGTATAATTTTGTTAAATATTCAATATATAGAGATGGTATTTTGGTTCGGTTACGTTATGTTAAGTTAGGTATTTAATTTAATGCGTTCTGGGTGACCCCCTACCATAATTCTTTGTTGTAGTTTCCATAGTTTTGTTACTAAAGTATGATATTTTCATCATGTTTTAGTATGTTTCTCGAGATCCAAATTCTCGATTGTATACTGAATAACACTCAAGTACCGAAAATATAATACTTTAATAACAAAAATATGGAAAGTGCAACAGAGAATTATGGAAAGCAGGCCGCCCAGAACGCATCATATTGAATACCTAACCTAACCAACTCTATATTTTAAATATCTAATTGAAAAATATCTACATAGTAGTTTATCTAACTCAGGCTGAAGTAATTATCTAATTATGTACAGCTAGTTAATTATGCAGCTAAGCTAATTATGCACACAAAGAAAAAGGTTTTACAACAGATCAAGGAGCGACGGTGTTGTCGTTATAATACGTCAGTACCCTTTTTGATATAATGACCGTTACTCTGATGATACGACCCACCCCTTTATAGTCCCATATACTGTATATCCAGACCAGGATTTACCAATAGGCCAAGTAGGCCTAGGAGCGCATTAATTATCACTGACTGATTTTTTTCTTAACAAAACTGGACTGATTTGATTTACCGTCAAAGTGCCAGGTGCACTCCACCACTGCGCTTTCTATTCACCGAAAAGTGATTTTAAAACAGCACAGGAATTCCGTGGCCATTTGTAAACGGACATGTCTCCCAAGAACTGCAGCTGAGAGTTTGGTATCACCTCTCTCTTTCATTACTTTTGGCTCATCAATTGTGTTCTGTTCAGCGATCCCAGGTACCCGTGAGGTTTTTGGGGATTTCTTCGGAAATCTTGCAAAAATGGAACGGCATAAACCCTTAGGCCTAGAAATCAGATTATCATGTTTTCTTCCATTATTACCATCTTATTAGTATAATTTCAATTAATATTTTTGTAAATTATGTACTTAATCACAGATGAAGGTAGGCTAAATTGTAGACTGTGGGAATACCCTTTGAACAAAGGAACTGTGATGCGTGGTCCTTTGACTATGAATGAAGAAATATATTATTAGGGCTGAACATGGAACTTTTAGGGTGTTTTTGGGGTGTATTCTCAGAGTGACAACTATTACATTGAAAAGGAGCGTAAATAAGGAACGTAAATTTGGTTATGAATATAAGAAATGGGTTCAAAACTTAAGCTAACCAAAGCTAACCTAATCTGTCACCATCAAAACTTACATTAAATTGAAAAAGTTGACTGGCAACGCTGACTAAATCCAAGGAGAAAAAAAAGTTATTTCGGACATTCACCAGTGAATCTTAACATTGACGAATTTCGAACATTTTTACGGTAACAACTACACTAATTGTGCTTTATCATTAAGCTGAAAGAAATGACGAGAAACGACCACCATCTAGTCACACCAGTGTTGCCACCATGGTCTGGGAAAACTGACTAAATCTGAGAGTGAAAATTTACTAAATCGCATCTGTTTTTACTAAATGTTCCAAAAATTTTTTTTGTGCCTGCGGCTACCGCCGCACGCGCACCACCAAGCCTCGATTTTTACTATATGAGGATAATCAATAGGATTTTCAAATAATTTTTTTGCTTTTGCTCTTTTCTCTGTCTTATTCTCTTTTCTTCCGTTTTCCTTCAAACAAACCTACTGCTGTCGCTTGTTGCTCAATTTTTTTTTTAATAAAACTACAGTTGTCGTTGTATAGGCTGACATCATCGATTCGTTGCAGTTATGGGCAGTGGAATATTTCTTTTCCCTAAAAAATGTGTTGCTACTTCTGATTGGTTGAGGGTCGGAGCGAGCTTGCGCAGTGCAGAATCAATATGTAACTTGAAGGGTCTCTTTTTTATGACTCCTTCATAAGTCTGTTGCTAATCTATTTTCGTTCCATGGGGGTCGATCCCGACAGTCGGAGAAAGAGAAACAACAACATGCTGCGAATTTTCACCGGTCAGTAAACTACTGTCCTGATTGTTCAAATCGCTTCTCGCAGACTTGACCGAGTCGGACAACAGTTGCCCGTTTGCGCCGGTAAGATGTGAATTCAAAAGGGCAACAATTGTCTTACAGCTCCTAAAGTATCTTACTGTGAGAAAAGTTTCTACCGGAAACGGATTGCGATTGACACCCCGCCTAGTAGGCCCTGTCTGTACTTGACAGACACAGTGTTAGTCTTGACAGACTTGTATTTTTCTTGCCATCCCCTTACGGGATGCTGTCTTGGCACCGACGAAGCGCTCAAGAACCTCGAATGCATCGATTCTTCTGTTGCTTTGTGCAGCTCCGTATATTACACAGTAATTTACAGTCTGAGTAGATTTCAGTTTACTTCTATTGGCAGTTTTTGGTGCCTGACAAACAAGAAACTGTTGTCAAGACAAAACTTCAAATGATTCTAGCATTGTTTTGAGCCGAACACTTCTCGATGATGAAATTCCGACATGAAACGATCTGTTTTTCTATCTAGAGATTACCATCCTTACAGGAACTTTATTTATTAAAATGATTATGTTCTCAAGATCAATTGTTAGAACCAATCACAAATCAACCTTAGCAAACATGAAAATCTTCGAATACAGGATAAAAAAAAAGAAAGACATAACCCTTCTCGTAGTTTCCATACAGACGAAAAAAATTTCAACCTCCCAGATGATTTGACATAGGCACATTCAGGCACGCAATGCAAACAGGGGCATGGTAGCAAATGTGGCAACTATTTTCTGGTAACCAAACTACTCTCGAATGGAAAAGTGGTCGACACTTTTACATCCAGTTGTATGCCTGGACGAACTTTCATCCACATACGATATTTTAACAAGGTTGTTGGTTTTTTAAGTGCTCCAACAAATGATCAGAGGAAAAAAAACATTCTGAACTTTTCCTCAGTGTCCACAAAATCTATAACCTCGTCCTGACCAGTTAAAAAAGATTCTCTTCGTCTCCACCTTGAGATTGTTGACACTAACTGCGGCGGTATGAACAAAGTCGATACTCCCCCATTTTGTTTTCTCTGCGCACCATTTGTTTCGTGTGCATCATCGCAGCAACAGTTTCCGTCTTCAGCCTAATCCGAAGCTTTGGTTTCATGTTTGACAAAACTGAGAACTGCCGTTCTGACTCAGCAGACGAATGGGAGAGACAGCACAGCTGCAACATAAATTCACAAAGATCATCAAACATCGGTTTCCCCCTACCATCTTTCACCGAACGTAAATTTTTCAAGAACAGGTCAGGTTCAATTATGTCACTAACTCTATTTTTCACAAAGTTTTTCCTAGACTCTAAGTTTGACCAATGCACATCAAAGATGTGCAGTGGTCTTTTTCCCTCTATTTCCCTATCAGGATTCCCAAACAAATATGGAAGGCGATTGAAACCAATATAGCTGACTAGTTCTCCAATAAAGTCTTCCACCCTTTGAGGTAAGAGTTCGCGCTTCAGGTTTTCAAAGCTTCACGCTATATACTGATGGTGATGAAGAGGTGGGAGGGACTGAAACTGAAGTCATAGAATAAAATTTTTTAATTCAGACAGAAAAAAATATTCAAATTTTGTTTAACAGAATGAAACTTAGCACAAAAATAATTTAACTTTTTTCCCATATTTCTGGTAAATTTATTAAAAAGCTTACTAAATTTCAAAAAATTTCAAAAATTTAGTGAATTTTACCTCGATTTACTTAATTTACTAACTCGGGTCCGGTTTTACTAAATTTAGTAAAATTTTACTAAGTTTGGCAGCCATGAGTTACACACTAGTTAGTATTCCTTTTTGTCGACACTATCGCTAGTTTTCTCTCATATAAGTTACCTATTCTCTTTGGCCAAGACAACAAATCACACGTTTTTAAGTGGTCTTGCCCTTCCATATCCAATACAGACTTATATTAATGCAGTTTATATAGCTTTGTCCGAAGAAAGTAAATATAGCCATTGATATAAACTCTGCCTACGAGAAATCTAAACCATTTCGGGTTTCTAGAAGTAATTTTACCAACACACCTTATGCAAACTTCTTTAGGTCTGATCCACGCACAAGACAGCAGGTTGCCTTTCCTCTGTCAAAACCTAGTATGTCAAATGTGTCTTTCAAGTTTTCAAGAATACTGATAAATTTGTTCTTAGGTGACAGGGGGACGGGGATTTCCCTAATTGTAGTATAACTCTGACGTAAGGCGATAAGAATCTGTTGAGCTAATCTAATAATAGTCAAGAAATTAGAATTATAAGCTCGACGACTTTTGAAACATTAAATGGTGCCTTATCCTTTTCTATTTTCATTTAGAACGAAAAAGATAGATGAACGTATAGGATTTCGTAAATAGGTTTTCGAAATTCTGTTTTTTTCCGTCATTGCCACTTCGCTGTCAGCTCCGCTTTCTAGACTTTGTAACTCGAGTATGTTTCGGCTGTGGAAAACTGGGAGAACCCCCTTTTTAGGCCTGTGGATACTAGGTCATGTGACCTAAAAGTATATTAGATATGATTCTTACTGTGCCGTTGGACTCGCTTTGAAAATTGTTTTCTGTAGGCAGGATGGGTGTAGGAAAGAACAGCTGAGCAAGGAGAATTACCAAATCTCCCACCTCAGACATTTAAAAAGAAAAATGACGAAAGAAAAGTATAGTATTTAGAAAAGTATTTTCTAAGTCTAAGGGGGGGGGGGGTATTTTGTTTTTTTTACCAAATTTTTCAATGAGAATACCAAAGGAAAAACTTTTCAATGAAAATACCTAAAAAATCATAAATATAAATTGGTTTCATTGCAATCAGTTTCTTTTTAAGCTTCACTTATTTGCAATTTGTTTTTGCCATGCCAAACTAAAGAACCTCTATAGCCTACTTGGCATGCATTTTCTCTACGAGACCAGCACCTTCGGCGGAATTTTATTTTTGAAGTTGCCTAGCGGTTGTAGAAGGGTTAGAAAGTTGGGCTAAAATAGGATAATTATGCGAAAAATGAATTATAGAAAAACTAGGGAAAATTGGGTAGAATTTAAATTTCTACGAGGTGAAAGCTTTCCCCCGCATACGGACCTACGACGGATAAATTTTATTGTTAAATTAGCTCCTGATTCATTTTAAGCTAGATGAAATGACTATTTGGCTAAGTTCAACTCACGGTCAACCGTGGTTAACTCAATGTTTAAAATTAGCGGGTAGGAGTGGTCGGATACATGCATGAATTTAAAGGGGGATGTACTAACAAAGCAACGGATTTTAACCGCATCACCATGTTTAGAAAAATAAAAAAAAGAGAAGATTCGCAAGGGGGCTGAATCAACCATTTCTACTTGCAGTAGTGCGTACAGGGATAAAGCCATTTCACAAGGAGTTATCTTAATCATAAGCAGCGCAATCGCGCTGCCTAAGTAAAGAACGATGTTGGCACAATGCATTATTTGTTTTTATTTATTTATTTTTTTTTTGGGGGGGGGGGGTTGTACCAGGATAATGCTGGCAGGAAACACAATTCAGCATAAATGCTGAAGTGTGTGAAAAATGTAAGAGACTATAGGATAAATCCTAAAAAAAAATGATTTCTTGTGGGACAGGCCTGATGCTCACCTCAATCTATTTTACCGGAGGTGATGCTTTAGCTTATACTGGGTGTAATCTGTGTCTAAACTATCCCACAAAAATATCCCTCCTCCATTCGTTAAGGGTTAATGTAGCATTTTAGGGGCCAGGGGCTCAAATTGAAAAAAAAATCATAACGAAATAATTCCTGATAAACAGAAGCATTTTTTCAAAAGTAAATAGCTTTTGATAGGCTTCAATAAAATTGTTTTGAGGTATCCAAGGCCGTATCCAGGGAGGAGGCTAGGATTTTGATCCCCCCCCCCCCGAATGGTTTGTCTGACTCGTAAAAACTTAAAAAAATACATTAAAATGTTATAAGGTTTTTTTTACCCCCCCCCCCAAAAAAAAAAATCCGAAAAAAATCCTGGATACGGCCCTGGAAGGGCCTACTGCTTCTAAGAGTATCTTTTCAATCTCGAAGCTTTTGCTAGGAATCTTTAAGAATAGCTTTAGGAAGGTTGACCGTATTACCCTACTGCCAAATAAAATTTAAATGATTGAGGCATTGGGTATTGTATGCTTGATTGTTTGGGAGACAGGAATGCTGAAAGTTTTTGTGAAATAAACAGTTGAGATTAATGAAGATCCTATATCGCCGGACATTCAGTCTTTTTGCAATCATCAGATTGCTACTCCCAGAAGAATTAGTGTGCCGGCTTAATATATTTATATATATATATATATATATATATATATATATATATATATATATATATATATATATATATATATATATATATATATATATATATATATATATATATATATATATATATATATATATATATATATATATTATATGTATATATATAAAATTAGCAATATGCCATCTTAACATGTCACAGAACCAAGTTGTCTTGGCCTTACTTTGCTTAGGCTAGCAAGTCTTTTCTAATATTTTTTTTAGGCTAGTCGTGGCCGATTTAGGCTTACCGAGAGACAATAGGCTAAGGGCCTTCCAAAAAATAAGCCAAAGGGGCCCAAAACTAGTGAGGTAGGAACTTGACAAGATGGGATTTATCAAATTGACCAGATCGATCAATTCTTTGAACGTGAATCTGTTAATCGTAGCCTACTTAACAGATATGGTCTATGAATGCCAACTTTTTATTTTCCTCTCAGGTATCAAGGCCGTGCTTTTGCATATCTTTGAAATAAAAATCAGCAATCTTTTGAATACATACAAATGAAGTGTCGTTTCAATGCTGCTATATCAAATTTTATACTACATAATTTGGTTAGTTGTACATTCCTGAGATCCTGAGTTTGAATATTTCGGATTTATTTTTATGGTTTCAGGAAAACCCACTACATCTCTAACATCGAGGACACAACATTTGTGAAGGAAACCATAGCAGAAGTTTTAGAAGTGCGGCTTTCTTCACTTAACTATTTACTGCATGATTATGGCTGTCTCCTATCCTCGTAAATAAGTGGCATAAGAATTTCAGTCTCTTGGCGAATGAATCCGGTGTAAAAATAAACCAGATGTAATTTTAGAGTTTTTTAGTTTGGCAAGTGTGTTAACTATGAGTGATTTGACCATAAAGCCCAAGTTCCGTAAACTACGTGCCAAGTTGGGTCTCCATGCTTCTTGGAGTGAGATATTTTACGTGCACCGCAAAGAAACAGAACATCTACGTCAACCAGAAGCGCAAGAAAAATATAGACAGCAACCTGATGATCACCAACCAGTGACGACAAAACGGTGGCATAGCAGCCTCGATACAAATCAGAGCTCCGCTATTTATGCAAATCCTGGATATGACAGTCTTGCGGACATGTGGGAAAAATCAAGCGTATCAGATTGTGGCACTTTGAGTAAATCAAGCGCATCTGATTATGGTACCCTATCAAGTATTTCTTCAAGACCAAGTCCACGTCCACGATCTAAGCCCAATATAACAGGCGAGAAAGAGGCACAGCAGGAGCAAAATTCTGATTACGCTTCGTGGGACTCAGGAGACATGAAAGATAGTGATTATAGTGATGATTGTTTGACTGCTACTAGCAGCCAAGTTGATGACGGTTTGAATGACTTTTGTGATTATTTCGAAAGGAGAAAAAATGCTGTTCAGAAGTGGGCACCTACAGTGACACCTACGAAACCAACCCCGGTGGAAGAAAAGATGGGCCATCTTCGCACTCAAATAGTAAGTATCGTTATGTACTTTGATAATTAATATCAAATCAATATATTCGTATCACTGCAAAAATTGTAACCTCCACAAAGAGGCAAGAGACACAGAGAAAGAGAAGAATTTAGATCAACTAAATTTAAAAAGAATCACTTCGTTCAAATTTGTTTATCAGTAATTACAAATACTACTGCTCTTTTAGTGGTTAATTTTTAAAAAAAATTCTACAAAATAAGTTTTTAAAAGAAAAAAATAAGAGCTAACCAAACCAAAAATTAGCAGAAATAAAATTAAATAATTTTTCAAGCGTAAAATTACCACAAATCACCATGAATAAATAAATGAAATCCAGAACGAACAGAAATTACAATAACTTACAAAGTCAATAAATAACAATGAAGAACCAGAAATTAACGTGAGTAGGTCTGACACCCCCCTTGCCTTTTGAAAAGCAGATCATAATTTGCACGCTACTGAAAAACTAAGAAACAGGAATATGGATTGACGGTTTAATATACATACGCTGCTATTTATTCTTTAAAGTCTTAATAATTTTTATTTATTAAAGCTAAAAAACAGAAAACATGTAAAATGTAAATTAAATATTTTTGAATAAATAATAACACATTGTCTCCACATCACTCTTTACTTAGGCAGTGCTATTGCCTATGATTTGGGTAGAGGATCTTGGTTGCGGTAAGTCAAAATGTGGTATGTTCAAGACTATCCAGAGGGGAGGAGTTAGGGAGTTTGAACCCCCCCCCCCACGAAATATGACTCGTAAAAACGCAACAAAAATGAGTCTAAGCGAATTTTTGGTGTTTATTTCTAAAAAAATCGTACCCCCCCCCCCCCAAAAAAAAATGAAAATCCCGGATACGGCCTGGGCATAATACATAACACAAGTTTTTGAATGGAGCAGGAAAACTGAAAAGTATATTTCGGGTTTTTTACTTTATTTCATTAAGAAGTTGTTTGTAATGAGAACTTTTCTAGGCATCCAATATATGTAATGAGAACTTTTCTAGGCATCCAATATATAGTAAGGGAGATTTTAATGTAAAAAAATTATAGTTTCTAACTAGTGTCGTAATTGAGAAAGATTCGTTAAGTTAGTTTGATAGCTCACCGCAAGATAATTTTTCATGTAACCAGGGTCTTCGAGGGCCAAGACTGGGCCCATAGGACACACGTCTAAGAAAACTCCCCCCTTTTTTTGGTAAACCAATATAAATCACATTGACGGATTAAAGCTTCTCCTCTTGATATAAAAAGGACGAGCTCTGCATAAAAATCCCAGGCTCAAGGGGAGCTGGTTCACAAAAATATAGTAGGGGATAAGGATTCTTTCGTTTTTTTTTACTGAAGATACAAATAAAGGTATTTTTCATATTTCTGGATATTTTGGTTTCCTTTCAATTTTTCCCAACGAAAATATCAACTTTTTTTCAAAATCTATGCACTACCCCAATTGGTGCTCCTGCCAGGACAGCAGAACTCTTATGATTTTCGATTTTCCACGAAGAAGAAAAAATCGTGAGATAATTTGAAATAAAATGTGAAAATCATAAATTAAACAAAAACATTTAAAATTCTGATGTAAATGTCCAAATTTTACAAAAAAATCTCTTGTAAGGCTTTGAGGCTAGGTCCCGAAGGATTTGGCTTTTCCCATACATGTGCTAACTTAAAATCTGTAAATTATGCATTGCGAGATTCCGCAGATTGTAGATCGAAATCCCGTTGGCATAAAATATTTTCAAAGTCACTTTTCTTTACTTATGCTGGATTTTTCATTTTATTCGTGATAATGACAACGGCCAAAATGATGTTCGAAATAATGACAATGCATAAATTATTTCTTCTGTTCGTAATGATGATATTGCTCAACAGCTAGAATTTTCAGACTAAAAATGCATTGTAAACTCTGTAGAAACTTTCATATATCATATAGGCTACCGTAATTTCCCCAAGGGGATGCCCACTTTCGTAATTCACGTTCACCAGGTGGCGCGTGTCAAGCTCGGCGGAAGTGTGCCAAGCATGGCGAAACTTTTGCCAAGGGTTGCGGGAACTATGCCCAACTTGGGAGAAATTGTGCTAAGCGTGGTGGATATTTGCAAAACACGTGGCGTTCTGAACCGTATTTCAGGTGGTGGAAAGCCCCCCCCCCCTCGGATTTATTTTCTAACTCTAATGAAGGACAAAGGAAGGGTACAACTAACTTGACAAAAATTTGAATTATATGTGCTTCTCTAACTATTTCGGAAAATTGAGAAAGAAAGCGATTATACTCTAGAAACATACTATTTAACATTCGTCATCGCGCCCAAATCGAAAAGATGTAGCCTATCTGGCGTGTGTTCTTTGGAATTTAGTCAAAAAATGACAAAGATTCACCTGTTACAAAGTGAAATTAATCGTTTTTTTTATACAACTCTGAAAAAGTTAAGCCAGCTTTACCTCTCACAGAGATTATCATCTGTGACAATAAAAGTGACTAAGATTTACCCAAAAGCGACAAAATCTTGACATTTTTCTGTTCTTTTTTTTCCATTAGGCTACGTACCACGGAAGATAAAAATGTGAAAAAAACATGACATTTAAATGTGCAGTAATTCATAAACTATGGAGACCTGGGCCCAAAACTCCTGCTTGCGTTTGTGCGTGTCCGTTTTTTACAAACTATACAGAAAATGATTATATAGTAATATTAATAAAATATATAATAAATAGAATAATATAATAAATTTTAATATTCAGCTGTAGTCACTTATTGCCAAAACGTTCATGTGTCTAAGTTACTTTTCAGCTATTTTTTTTGTATAAAGCTGTTCAATTGTTTTACTGTGTTAGATACCCCATGGGGACACAGCGTATTAGTGCTCTGCTTGGCAATACAGAGCCCGGGGTTCGATTCCAGCAGGCGATAGGCCTGCTACCTGTTCCTGCAAAAGAAACCCAGCAACTGAAAGCTCGATGATTCGATGTCCCATGCGCAATTAGTGACTCTGGATGATCTTGATGCTTTACCCTACTATGTTAGTTATTTTAAGCTAGTTACTTTCAAGTTTAAGTTATTCATGTTAAAATTTAACCCCCCCCCCCTCCCTCCTTACAAAAACTAGGCCGTCAATCTTGTAAGTAACGAAATACATGAAAATATTGGAAATCATTAAACATCTAAAAAAATTTCGGAAGTTTTGAGGGAGCGTGGGCCAAAAACCCTTGTATACGTAAAATTCTGCCGTGTTTACTGACTATTTCGAAGACAACTGTGTAAAATGAATGGATAATCCAAGTAGATAGCCTACTAAGTGTTCATGTTCTATTTCCTCCGAAAAACAAAATCCCTACAATTTTGCTAATAATGTGTGTCATTTACGGTTGATTGCACCTTTGGAAAAACCACAGCGTCATTTGCATCGTACTACTTATTTTTTTCCCATATATGAATAACATAATTACATGTGAGCACCGTCACCTGAAAAGGCAACCGGAAACTTTAAAAAAGATGTCCGAAGAATATCGCCCAAAACGAGGACCTAAAAATCTGTATTTGTAATTTCTTGAACGTTTCATCTTAAGCGAAGCTCAGGTGTTGGTCCAGCAGGAATTCCGGGCTAAAGCAAGTCCCCTGGCCAAGTCCCTACTAAATAGTGGAACTGCGACCAGACGTTCATGTGAACGGGCCTTTTATTAGCGTTTGCCACACAGTTCAAGACTGGACCACCTGATCCTTAGCTATTACTTGGTGCAGCTAAGAGCCGAGAAACTCGTGTCTAGGCCTAGACCTGGAATGAGCGAATCATTCAAATGAAAGGGCGATCTTGAACCCAATTAAATAAAAAACAAGTTTTTTCAACTGAAAGTAAGGAGCAACATTGAAGCTTATGACGAACAGAAATTATTGCGTATATGAGGGGGTTCACCCCTCGTCAATACCTCGCCCTTTACGCTAAAGTTCAAATTTTGTTTCAATTCTTTAATGAATGACCCCTGAATCACAAAGGTCGTTTAATTAGAATAAATAACTCTTTTGAAAGTACTAAAAACAAATTCAGCGTAAAGAACGTAAAGACCTGACCCCCCCACCAGAAAATATCCCCCTGAAAACGTCTGTATACTTCCCAATAACCAATACTATGTGTAAACAATGGGCAAAGTTCATAACTTGCAGCCCTTCCCCCGGGGACCGTGGGGGATTAAGTCATTCTTAAAGACATAGTTATTAGATTTTTCAACTATGCGGAAACACGCATCCGTGATCTTTCTTCTGGCAAAAAATACAAAATTCCACATTTTTGCAGATAGGAGCTTAAAATATCTACAGTAGGGTTCTCTGATACGCTGAATCTGATGATGTGATTTTCATTAAGATTATATGACTTTTAGGGGGTTTCCCTCTTTTCTCGAAAATAACGCAAAATTTCTCAGGCTCGTAACTTTTGATTTGCAAGACAAAACTTGATGAAAGTTATATATTTGAAATCAGCATAAAAGTCCGATTCTTTTGATGTATCTAATGGTATCAAAATTCCGTTTTTTAGGAGTTTCGGTCACTAATGAGCCGGGTCGCTCCTTACTTACAGTTCGTTACTACGAACTGTTTGATAAAAACACTTCTCGCTAGATAGCCCTCGATTCTTTAGTTCTGGTGCTTTGGGCAAAACTTGTTAGGACTGGAAAGCAAATTCACGTCAGATGATTGTATTGATATTTATAGTCTGATTTGTATAATCCGTTGTCATCTATATTATCAAGACAACAACTATTTTTTTTAGACATATCTTTTATGTTTGAAAAGATGTCAGCAATTGCATTTTATATGGTTTTCGTGTAACTGAATGCCTGTTTAGCTCAACCCCGTTCAACTTAGCCCTCGTTCAGCTCAACTCCCATTCAACTCAAACCCCGTTTAACGCAACTCCCGTTTAACTCAACCCCGTTTAAATCGACCCCGCCTTACTCAATCTTTATTTGAGTCAATCCCATGCAACTCCCCCCTCCCTCCCCCCGTTGAATTTGACATTAAATCAGCCCCCTGAAATTCAACCCTCATTTAGGTTAACCCTCATGTAACTCAACCCCAGTTTAACCCGGCCCTATTTGACTCGACTCCCATTTAACCCCATTGCTGCAACCGTGAAATTCAAGTGTATTCGGGCCCTGGGCATGAAAGGCTTTGCTAATTTTAAATATATAAGACAGAAGGATAAATTGTGGTTTTTTAGAGGTGAGAGGGAGAAATAGTCTTGCATTGAAGTGGCACGAAATAAAACACTTACATAAGAATTAGCCAATGAATAAAAACCATTTCATTCAAGTCGACTTTCATCACTTCCGACAAAATAGGCTGAATTACATTTTCTAAGTATATCGTTGATTTAAAAAGGATTGAGCTTAATGGGGTTGATTTGAATGGGAGTTGATTCAAATAGGGTTAGCTTAAACGGAGGCTGGGTTGCATGAGGATTGAGTTAAATGAGGGTTGATTTGCATGGGGGTTGAATTAAACGGGGGTTGAGTTACATGAGGGTTGAATCGCAAGGAGGTTGAGTTGCAAAAGGATTGAGTTAAATGGGGTGGAATTAAGTGATTCATGTTTCAAACGGGGGTGTAGTTGTGTGGGGTTGAGTTGCATGGGGGTTGGTTTGAACAGGACCTGAGTTAAACAGGGATTATGTCCAACGGGTTGAATTGCACGGGGGTTCTGTTAAACGATGGTGCAGTTAAACGGGGTTGAGCTGCAGGAGGGTTGAGTTAAATGTGTTCAGTTAAACGAAAATTCAGTTGCACGGGAATGGTTTCATGTAGGCTAGTTTAGTGAAAAAAAACAACAAAACAATAATATAGAATAAATCATTGAAGGATGTTCGGCAAATAAAGTTAAAACAAGACATTTTAAGTTTGTAAGATTTTTTGAAACTTCATTTTCAATGCTAATGAGCAAACACTCCTAGTAAATTAATGTTGCATTCTAAATTATAAGAGCTGGCAGTGAGATATTTACCGTTTGTCAATTTACGGTTTGACCTGTGACACGAATTGCCTCAGTTAGCAATTTAGCTGAACGGTTCTTAACATGAAAGTCGTATAAGCTTGATGCACATTTTTGGATGTGGATTTACCACTTTTTTTGAGGAAGTGAAATTAGAACTGAGGTGTGTACTGGCCGCAATAGAAACTTATGAATTGGCAACTGTGACTCGGCGAACTTTATGTAAAACCGGTCTTAATTTTCTAATTTGATAAAAACATTATATTGACATCGTGTGACTTGTTGCAAATTTATATATTTTTCTCTACTGAGATTTGTAGGCTAATAGCTGCAATTCAAGATCACGAATTGACACGTTTTTGTAGCACTATTCTTCATTTTCGATTTGACAAAAAATACATTAAAATATTTTTTTTAATATATTTGAAAGGTATTTATCCTGTGTACTCTCTTAAGGCAGCTACGTTAATTTTGTTGTTACAGAATAACAGTATTACAAAGCTTTGTGACAATTAAATAAAAAAACGATTTTTTTCAACTGAAAGTAAGGAGCAACATTAAAACTGAAAACGAACAGAAATTATTTCGTATATGAAAGGGGTTGTCTTTCCCTCAACGCCCCGCTCTTTACGCTAAAGTTGTTTTTTAATTCTTTTCAAAAAAGCTTCTTATTGTTCCAATTAAACGAACATAGTTTTTCAGAAGTCGTTCTTAAAGAATTGGGACAAAATTCAAAATTTAGCGTAAAGAGCGAGGTGTTGAGGGAAAGGCAATCCCCTTCATATATTTAATAATTTCTGTTCGTTTTAAGTTTTAATGTTGGCCCTTACTTTCAGTTGAAAAAACTTGTTTTTTATTTAATTTCTGATTGTTTTTTAAATATTCCCAAAGAATCTGGCCCTCCCACCTCCATGGAGAAATACCCTCCCCACGGATATATCCTCTAGACAATTCAATCCCGGTAAAAATTTCCCCGGGTTTTGCCCTTAACAACTCCACGAGTAAAATTGAGACGGAAAAGAGAAAACAAGAAATATAAAAGAATTTTGTATAGGAATTCTGGAAAATTCCCCCAGTGTATAACTTCCTTTGTCAAGTTCACCCCCTGGAAACTTCCCTCACCATGGAAAGTTCCCCCGTGAGAACACTCCCAGCAGAAAATTCCTCTTCCCACCCTAAAATGTATGCGTGCTTCCCAATAACAAATATCTAATGGTATAAAAATTCCTTTTTTTTAGAGTTTCGGGTACTATTGAGCTGAGCCACTCCTTAATTACAGTTCTTTATAACGAAGTGTTTGATCCCCCCCCTTATTAAAAATTATTCCAAGGAAAGATCCTACCACGTAATTTCGTAAGTTTCGGTTACTATTGAGCAGGGTCGCTCCTTACTTACAGTTAGTTACTACAAACTGTTTGATAAGAAAAATCATCGCGATGATGATTTTAAAGTCCCAGGGAAAGGGTATCTGCCTTTCAATAGTCACACCGATGACATACAAAAGTAAAAACCCAAATTTTCTTGTATATTTTCCAGGATTGGGTCTGATTGATAAAAAAAAAAAATCCGATGACGGAATTTATTAAGTGATTCAAAATTTAACTTTAATTATTCTGCGTCGATGGAGGGCAACCAAAATATTACCTCTTAACGGCTTTTATGATCAAAGTGATAACAGACTAACATTTTACGACCGAATTGACTAGCCTTACTGAAAAGTTCGTTAAACTATACATATTTATTAAAAATGTGGTATATGTGAATACTAAGCCAAACAGTTACGTAACACCAGTGGCAAAATATTCCTGACTTATATACGCCCTTTTAGTATGTGAGCTTAGCCTAATTTGTGTCCAAGGTAAATATAGGCTATGTGATGACAAACCAATTTAGATTTGAGTCATAAAGTCGTTCACGCCTCTTATCAAGTCATGGAATTTAAATATTTAGCAAGGACAGGATTTATGCAAATGACATTAAAACCTATAAAGTAATAACTTCAAACTTGCCAGATATTGTTAAGGATGCAAGGGGTATTATACTGAAATGCAGTTTCTAACAGTCACAGACGGGAGGGGAGGGGGGGGGGAGAGGGTAAAGTTAAGTTGTGACCGGAGAACCAATCCATGCGAGGGGCCTTCTAACCAATGGCTTTACAATTTTAAACTTTTATCCAGTAATTGTACTGTTCTGTTGTGCTGAATGATAAATTGAAAAATATTTACCTATATAGCAACACATACAGTAATATATAGTAATATGTATGATATATAGCAGTATTTACATATATAGCAACTTATCATCCTTCATCCATAAAGCACAGCCTAGCCACCTTAATCTTTTCAGAAGCCACTTATAATCGCCCCTACCCAAAAGCTGAAAACAAAGAAGTTTCAACAGAGCGAAAATATCCATAAGAAGAGCTTCTTCGCCCGGGAATCCGAAGTTTTCCTATTTAAACGTCTTTTTCTATAATTATAGTGTTATTTGGAGCTTAATATTCAACAGAAAACTTTGGCTTTACAGAAGTTAATATGGGTCTTATTAAGGGGCGTATCCAGGGGAAGTTTGTTACAAAAGTAACAAAAATGTATGTTTTTTCATGTCACGTCAGAGTAAAAGTTTGGAAACAGGTTGGCTCAATTAACTTTTGGAAATAAAATATTTGCATTTGTGCTGGGAACATTTTGTTTCGAACAAGCTCACCCCTGCACAGTGTGAAATAAATATTAAATATTTTACTATCTTATTTAATAAAATTTTGCACAATGTAGGCTAATTTCTGTTCCTTGAACTTGAAAGAATTGATTGCTTGTGGCTTGAAGTGAGTTTTACTTCGTTTATAGACAATTTTCTAATCGTATATAACGTTACTTATTCGCTTTAGAATAGTACTTCCCAATCCTTTTATCCTTCCATAACTCTTAAAATACATTGCATATATAAAATATAAATATATAATAAATTGCGTGCATACAAAAATTTAAAACACATACCATGTTTCATATTTTTCATCGTAGTTAATGTGGCTTCATTATATTTCATGTTTTCATCGCAGTTTACATGGCTTCTTCTCGGTAGAGCTTCTAGGTGTCTTTTGCAGAACTCGGGGTGTTGTGGGGAATCCGTATTTGGTTTGAGCCTTCTCATGATGTAAGGGTTGTTAGAGCAGAACTCACAATATTAGCAATTTTTGTTCAATGCTAAGGCATTAGACATACTGTTTTCTAGTTAGATAGGTTAAGATATAAGTAATGTTTTCCCCACTTACTAACCTCTTACGTAATTCTCATACCATTTGAGTGGCCTTGAGGGTGTTGTCGGCTTTTTCCAGATTAATATCGGCTTTTTCCACAGAATAAGTTTTTCAAGGGAAAGTAAAGAGCTCCATTAAACAAAAAATGAGAAAAAATAAAATCAAATAATCTACCAAGCGTGAAACTACCACAAATCAGCATCGATAAATAAATGAAACCCAATACGAACAGAAATTACAATAAATAACCAAGTAAAAATAAGTGTTTAATTTAGTTTCATACCTCCTCTAGTTGACCTGAAATGGAAAACATGATACCATTCGCACAAAATCTGTTTATTTTCTTTGATAGCTTGGATGCACTTACGCTATTTTGATTTGGTTGAATTTTAAGAGCAGAAGTAGCCCCGAAAGTTGAACATAATACCCTCAGTCTTTCTTGGGATACTGCTGAGATGCCTTATTGGGAATTAGCATTAACACTGTGCATTTTGATTTAACCTTAACATTTAGTTTTTAAACATAATGTGCAAATGGGAGGGTGGGCGTGGGAGGGGGATTAGCTGTCCTCCAATCACTTTCGATTGTTAAAAAGGACATCAGCCCTTTCTATTTTCAATCGAATGAGCCCTTTTTGGAGTTCCTACGACAATTCCTTCGATACGAAGTGCCCTGGTCTAAACAACAACAACAAAAAATAATACATTGTACCCACATCGATGTTTACTATAAAAATGTAAAGCCCTCCAATCACTTTCGACTATTAAAAAGGGCAGTAGGCTTTTCGATTTCAAATCGAAAAAGCCATGTTTGAGTTTCTACGACAACGCTTTCTATAAACACCTTATATGCCCCCAGGGCATAAATTACAACTCTTACCCTAAGGGCTGTTAGGGTGGTTGTCATCATCTAAGACCTAATTTCCAGAATTTACAACTACGGTAGACAAAATGGCTATTTCAAAATTTTGATTGGATTTTGTTTGGGGAAATGGTGGGCGTGAGAAGGGCGTTAGTTGCTCTCAGTAGTATTGATATAATATAAGGAAGAGGGGTGGTAGGAAATTACTGTAGTAATATAAGGAAGAGGGGTAGGTAGGAAATTACTGTAGTAATATAAGGAAGAGGGGTAGGTAGGAAATTACTGTAGTAATATAAGGAAGAGGGGTAATTGGAAATTACTGTGTCAATTAAAGAGAGAGGGGTAATAGGAAATTACTGTGTCAATTAAAGAGAGAGGGATGATAGGACATTACTGTGTCAATTAAAGAGAGAGGGGTGATAGGAAATTACTGTGTCAATTAAAGGTAGCAGACAGTACCCCTTTTTATATTAATATCTACAGGAGGGCAGGTAGCCAGTGTAGCTGTAACAGTTTCAGGAGAGCAGATAGCCAATGTAGCTATAACAGTTTCAAGCGCACAGTCCCACCAGATAGCTTTAATATATACAAGCGCACAGTCCCACCATATAGCTGTAATATATACAAGCGCACAGTCCCACCATATAGCTATAATGATAAGTAGCGGACAGTCCCCGCATATATCTTTAATGCTTTCAAGCGCACAGTACACCCGCCAATACAAGCAGACAGTACAATGACCGGATTCAACCACCATGAAAAATTCGTGCTGATCTCTGTTCAAAGTGCGTGATGTTTTCATGGTATGGTGATTCGTTCACTCTGACATTGAGCGTGATTATAAAAAGTCAAATACCGAGTTAGTATCTCAGTCAATCAGTTGAATTTGAATAGTTTATACTATTCCCAATTGGAGAAATAAACGTTCAAGTTTTGTGAGAATGTGTGGTTTCACACTAATACACCTCGAAGGAGCCTACAGTGATGTTATGAAGACAAGGGCCCCCAATGTAGCAGTTGAAATTGGAAAGGATTCCAGACTAACATTTGAGTGGGATGAGATGTTTGGCAGATACGTTATATCATTGAGTAAATTTAAGTCAGATGAACAATTATGCTTTGCTGCAAAAGTGAATATAATGTATTTATCACGACTACAGCATGGATTGAATGCTATTATGAAGCACATTGAGGAAAATGAATTGACTCACCTAACACAAAGAGAGTGAAAATATATTCTTTTATTACATTTCTGTTAATAAAAATGTTTTTTCTTATAATGTTTTTTTTATTAGACACTCTAGATGATCGTTTACTCCACTCTCTCTCTCTCTATGGTGGTTGGTGGTGGTGGTGTTGTCCAATAGGTATTGAGATTATGCACAAAGTAGAAACTTGCGATTGTTCTTTTAGTCTATAGTTGATATTGGGAGTATCAAGAATGATTGGATTTGAGAAACAGAAGATCTTACGGAATCTAGTCAAATTGGAAACATGTTTAGTGTTAGATGATGGATTTTTGGTATTATCTCTTCAACGGAAAATGTATTCTCTAGAAATACTTAACTGTATAATCGGATCTTATTCTCCATCCTTTGATTATTGTACGAAGCGTATACACTGCAAATCACATGCATTTACTCAATTTATTGATGTATTAATTAAAACGAAGCAAAATGACTTTGTGATTCTGCTTTTAACCACTACCTAGAAATTCATTCTTTAAAACAGTAGGAAATAAGTTTTTGTGACGATGCTCGATTACTCCTCCTCCTCCTAGAAGACAATGTTATTTTTTTATTGATTTTAAGTCAGTTTCTTTCTGGCAGTGAGACGGACAACATCGGAAAAATATATCATACATGTTCACTATGTTTATATAAATTGGGCAGCTGGTCTTCATGTGAGAACTGTACTACAGTTGATGACTATAATGAAAAGTGTAGACTATGCAATCCATGTAAATTGCATAAAGGATATGCTGTACAAATTAAGGACTGTAATACCTGTCTTGAAGAGACTTGTGAATCTCATCCTAATGGTTATCCATGGTTCATTTTTCATTTTGATCAGTGTGATCAGTGGGAAAATACTTACCCTGGTATGATTGGAAAAAACCCTAAACGTGACTTCAGTTTATTTCTAAGGGATTGGTATCGTCTCGGCTTTAAATTGTATTGGGAAGAAGAATTTGGAGCACGTTTCAATTGTAAAAACATGGAGAGAATATGGATCCTGCGTCATCGCTGTGAGGACAATGCAAGTAATGATTATAAACCTAGCGATTTTTATTTGGCTGTTACAGAAAGTGATTCTTCATATGAGAATATTGTGTGCGACATTACTTCAAATAATCAGATAGAAACAGGTGAATTTTTCAATATGAATCGTAATAGTATCATTGACTTCACAAGAAGATCTAATAAAAATGAAGTTACAATATATTGTGGTTAATGTGATCCGGACTTTGCACAACAGAATCAGTACAATTTGAATCCAAATGATCTGCCACCACTAATCGTTGTCGACGACGATGACTATGATGATGATGATGAAAATCTAAATGACTATGAAGAAGAAGAAGAAATCTAAAAAAATGAAGACGAAAGACTTTTTAATAGTGCATATATATTTTATTAATAAACAAATTCACATACATTTTTAAAACACTCTATTCTTAGGGCACTGAAATCATTACTGTACAGGTCTGAGAGGGTATTTTCTGCTAGAAAGTCATTCAAACGTGGACTATGTACATAAATGTTGAGAAATTCACTGAAAGTATAATCACGACATCGAAAAATGGAATAAAGTAATGCATGAAAACTACAGCTTTTGGTCGATAGATCCTGTACTCGCATCCGATTTTGAATAATTGTCTTCTCACTTCCTTCAAGGTAGTTTTTGATGTGTGGTGTGTAGAACGCATATGGTAGACCAAGAGGATCAAAAAATTCTATATTCTTCGCTGTTTATAAATGCATAGCCAATGACCCGTCTGCACAGTCGATGGACTACTATTAACAATGATAATGGTTTTGTTAACAGTATGAATATATTGAAGGAAATCTGAGGGTATACAGTAGGATTTGTATTTGGATATGAAAGGATCCATGTTAAATACATTGATTATTTGATTGGTGTTCATGGTGCCAAGTCTAAAAGAACACTACCATCAGGGGTAATTCCCCAGTAGGTTTCAAATTGATTGAGTGAGAATAATGTTAAACTCTCTGTCAATGGTTTGTCAAAGGTACACTCTAAACGTACAGTACCCGTTCGGACAATACTCATATGTTGAGTACCAGATAAGTTCAGGACAATGAAGCCATAAATTTTTGTAAACATTGCATCGGTTATACCATATTCATACAGTTGAGAATTTCGATCTAAGGATGGTATTGTAGACTCATATAGGGTCATGTAAGATTAAACAAAGGACAAATTGTAGAGAGGACTTCCATTTACTTTACATACAAGAGAGGAAAGTCCAAATAATTCAAATTCATCCACGATCCTATGACACTGGCACTTTTTACAAAAGCCAAGGCTAGTTTCGATGGAATTTCACCATTGATAAATGAAGAATCGGTGTAGGTACTTGATCCAGTGGCAATATGACGTTGATTGGCAATTGAGTGAGGAACGAGCAGTTTGATATTATTTCCAGAGGCTCTTAGTATTTCAATTGCCAAAGAAACAGAATTCATGACCGGTGGTTTTCGCACATGAGGTATTGCTGAAGTGAGATTGACATTAGCATCGGGTACTGCATCAAGTGTCTTTTTTAATATGAAATTGGATGGTGCAAGTTGTAACTTTATATCAATTTTAACATAGGGGGCCATCCATTGGGATATATTGAATATTTCATGATTGAGTCTACCAATTAAATGATACTCCTTGCTCACTGCCCAAGTGAGTTTGCCGTCAGTATCAACATTTGTTCTATAGTCATAGCCCATTGGCAGAACTCTCAATTTCTTATATGCCATTGGAGTCATCAACATAAATTGTAAGTAACTAGCATAGTTTGATAGATTGTTGCTGGTGCTCACCAATGTTCCATTTATGTAGACACATATTTGTTTAAATAAATTGTGTATTATACCATTCTCATAGGATGGTCCATCGACGTTGGGGGGAGGTGAATTGTCAGACTTTTTCCTCACCACAACTTTTAAATCAATAAATGTGGACGATAAATCTATGAAGTAGTCTTCATTGGAATAAATTTGAAAATGTATGTTTTCAGAGAGGGGGTGCTTTGGATAGAATTGTTCATAGTACCCATGTTTTACACTGACATCCACACTTTCTGCATTGAAAAGATTTAGAGATGTGGTGACAGTGGGATGAGATTCCTTGTGGGGTAGATATGCCATCTAGGAAAAGAAATCCCTTTTCGATCTAACAATTTTTCTTCTTAGTTTCTTTTTCTTACTTTTCTTTGACAAGAGTGATGATGATGTCTTTCGCTTCTGGCCTGAGTAGAGACTGATGAGTGAAGAGATGTTTCTCCTCCTTTTAAAACCTTTTCCACTTTGTTTCAATCGCTCGCCAAGGGATCGTGCGCTGGACCTGAGATTTTTTGAAACACTTTCTTTAAAATCCTTACCATCCCCCCAATCGTGTAGCGTAGAGGATGCAAAATCTGCAGCAACCGGCGCAATACATTTTTTAGCCAGCGGTATTGCAGAGCGAAACAGGTTAGAAAACCAACTGCCAAGACCATAGCCCGACATTGACGAACGGCCTTTATAATAGTCCATTCCGTGACCCAATTGTCGTGGTTGGGGAGCAGTAACATAGCAATCAATATCAGGGCATACAAATATATTTTTTCTATTAGCCATTTTGTTGTTGTTGTTGTTGTTGTTGCTGCCGAATGGGTCGAAAATGACATGTAATCACAGCCAAACCTTTTGTTATTGCTAGAGGATCACCTAATTCACTTCTTAGTGTTAACTGACAGAGTTCTAAATACTAAGTGTTTACAGGTACATACTGAAGGTGCTTTATATTATAGTGATGACCATGTTCATGGGTTCTTTTTCGTTCAAGAACACGTATGAGGGGGACATTTGAATTACCAACTCTCGATGTTTCCACAAAGGACGCGTAGAGAAATATGCAAGAGTCCAAGGCAAGACCAGGTGGATAATCAGCAAAAATAACTTGATCCATCCTACTTACAGTACCAATGTTTTTCTTATGGATCATATTCTGTTTAAAGCCAAGAACATCTCTCAGATTATCATTGAGATGAATCAGTTCAGTGTCAACGGGTGAGGTAATGTAAATCCTATCATGTTCCATTGAATAATTAAAATAGAAGGTACCATTCCTGCGATATGAGATTTTTCTATTGATTGCACGACAAAAATCCGTCATGGTACCATGTTATTTATATCTCAATGTAACATCAGGGTATTCACTAGATTAAAGTGCTTCAATCCATTCCAACTTAAAAAAGAGTGACTAATTGAATCGTATATCTTTTATATCATACACACGATTGTTTCTCAGGATATCATAGGTATTTTTGAGCGTGCAGTCGAAAATAGCCGCTTCATACATTCCATCATCGATTTTGATGGTGGGAGAGAGTTTTGTCCAAAATCACTTGTTTTATTCAATTCATTGTAGAGAGGATCGGAGAAATTGGACATAAACGTTACATAAAAATCATTGGGTATTGTCAATATTTTCAAAACTGATCCAAGAATCAAAATCAGAATTTTATTCAATCCAATAAACAAGCACCTGTTTCATGCCCCTGTGAGAAAGAGCACTCAATATCTCTTCATTCTGATAGATTCTATTGTTTTTAACTTTTTGTAATTCATAATCATAAAAGCCGCCAAGAATCTCATCATCTTTCATGTCACGTAGACGATATGTTATGGGTTTAGTGTCCAAGAATTTGGAGACTTTAAAAAGTTCAGTGGACCATAAGTAATTACCCTTTTCAAAAACATTAGTAGTTCGATTGATTCGAACAGTATCACCAACATTGAATTTCTTCTTTTTCTTCTCATTACCAACACCCTCATTATTGGAATACTGTTTAAGAAAAGTGTCAAATGTATTGACATCATGATGAACTTCTGCTGGGGTTGAGTTGGACAGGGATCGATGTGGACGTTGATTAAAAATCAACATGATTTTATCCAAATAATGAATAAAAGCAGCAGTATTTTTTAAAGTTCAATATCTAGAAATTAAAAGTCGAATAGTTCTTATCAGTCGTTCGGCCAATGCTGCCTTTATTGTACTATGACTATGATAGAGGATTGTATTATATTTCAGTAGAACCTTCTTTACATGGGGATTAACAAATTCACTACTTCAATCCGTTTGCATCTTCTTATAGAAGTCCTGTCCAAGGATCATTTCCAGAGCTTTAGCAACTTCATCGCCGCTCTTTAACCGCAGTGGAATGGCATATGCATAGCGACTAAAAAACACTGATTGCAATTAGAATGTACTTGTAGGGGTGATTGTGACGCCGTTGAATATCATCCAGAATCAAAAGATTTGCTTGTAGTATTTGTAATGGGAAAAAGGCTTTAGTTTTTCGATAGTGATTACCACGAACTCTACGATTACGATGTAGAGTGTAACTTGATTCATTCTGTAGATACTCTGCCGCCCGTTTCTTTTCAATTCCAGTGACTTGAGCAAGTGTGATGGGTGAACTTAAACTCCCCACTGCAACAATATTTTCATAAGCATGTTTTAATGCTTCAACTTTTTTGAACGTAATCACGTAGTGAAATGTCAACTTCCTATTTGCATACTAACAAGTGATGACGAGGAGGATGCAGTAATTTTTAGAAGCTGTCGGTTGACTCCCCCACTCATAACTCTTGTCAAATCATTTTTTCCACTTGGCGTGCTAGCAGTATTTTTCGAAAATGATTTAAAAACATCTTTTGATATTTGACTAAATTCCTTTAATTGTTTTAAAATATTTTTATTGGCAAAAAGGCTTTTGGGAAAGTTTTATGAGTTTAAAAATGTATGCAGATGACTGTCAAATTTTTCAAGTCTTTTACGATTCATGACCAAATCTGATAATAAATCAAGTAGAATATGGGTCTTGCCATGGATTACAACCTGATTCCCATTGGCATCAATTTGAACATGTTCACTGTCATTGAGATATGTCACTTTAGGGCATATCTGTTCACGATAAGAATGTGGCATTAGATCTGCAACACTTGTCATAACTTTAGACAAATCTTCTTCTTCTTTTGGTATTATCATTGATGATGATGATGATGATGGAGTCATTTCCTTATTGGATTCAATGACATTTACTTTGAGGGATTTCTCACGATAGGGCTTGTGTTTGTCCACCCGGCGAAGTGCGTTTTGAAGCAGAATTAATTGTTAATGGTCGGCAATTGTCTCATTGTTAATGAATTTATTGAGATTTTCATCGATATGTTCCTTTGGCGAAAGGGCGAGTTCAATTGGAGTCAATTTATAGGGTTTGGCCATTCTCTCTCTCTCTCTAGAGAAAACTGTTTACAAGTCCTGCAATGATTGGCAGTAAAAGTGTAAAGAAGTTACCACCGGCTTGAAGAAGTCGTTTTCTTTTAAAATCGTTTCCTTTATTTTTGCTTGCCGCTGATGCTAGGGAGCGTACAAGGAAACGATGTTGCTTTGTCTGTTGCTTAGCAACTTCTGGCAGTTGAACACAATCACTTTCGACTATTAAAAAGGGCACTAGCCATTCCAATTTCCAATCGAATGAGCCCTTTTCGAAGATTTTACGACAGTTCCTTCGATACGAAGTGCCCTGGTATGGAAAGAGAAAAAAGAAATAATAATACTACATTGCGCCAGCATCGTTCTTTACTTAGGCAGCGCGATTGCGCTGCCTATGAAATGTGAGTCTCAAGGCTTGAAGAAGAAATTTAAGCTTAGTGGACAAAATGACTCAAGCTTTCAGTCAACTTGAGCGACACACTAGGATACCAGGAAAAGGTCAAACTAGAGAGAAAATAGTAACAACTCCCGGTAGGGAGGAACTCACTAGATGGGGAGGAAGACACTCATGATATGTCCATTACTTGGGGTAATCTTAATCTTAGTACACTATTATAGACTGAAGAGAGTTTGGCTAAAATTCTATTTTAGAAGGGCTTCAACTGGTTAGGGGTAGCGGGTAAAAGGTTTCCTATTAGCACAAAAATCTTTACTTAGCGATTGTTGCATGAACAATCGATGATCAAAAATATAAACATATAATAACGAACCGTGTGTTTATAGATGCCTTTTCAGTTTCTGGGGGGAGGAGCTAAAAATTCTTATTATCGCCTCCCTCCTGCTATAACCTCCCACTGAACATAAAATATTTGTTGAATGCCACTTAATGAGTGACTCTTGATTTAGGGGAAAAAGTTGGCTATTTTGTCAAAGGGTCCATATTTTTGGTTGCCATGGTTTTGCATAAATTTTTAGACTCGGTGAGTTTAGAACACCTTTGGTGGTTTCTATTTACTTTGAGAAAAACAAAAAAAGGAGACTTCTTTCTATTTAATGGACTCGAGGTCATTGATGCCTTTGGTAGAAAAACAACACAAGACAAATCTTCAAAAACTATGTCAAGGATGAAAACTTTAGCCTAGTAAAGCGGAACCGTTGCCTATAGTAACCCAAAGTTTAAAAACACATTTTGAGAAACAAAAAAAAATACTGTTTAGTGATATAAACTTCTCGTTTAAAGATAAATCAGGATTGATAAGCTATTAAACAGATTTAATTTAATAGTCCTTTATTTCTCAGGGGTGATCATTTGGAAGCAGTGGTCATGAAACATTGGGAGAGGGCTTTTTTGAATGGAATTCAAAATATCTAGTGCCATTTTTAAATATCAATTAAAAAAAACAAGTTTTTTCAACTGAAAGTAAGTAGCAACACTAAAACGACACTGCGGCGGTGTGTCTGCCATTTTGTGCCACAAGCAAGTGCTTATCCAGGATTTTGTTCTTTTTTTTTGGGGGGGGGGGTGCAAATTTTTAACGCATAAAAATTTGTTTATTTGGATTTTGGTTATGTTTTTTACGAGTTGGACATAAGTTTCGAGAGGGAGCTAAAACCTAGAAACTGCCCCCCTTGATACGGCCTTGGCCACAAGGCATTATTTTTTGGACCATCCAGTCCAAACCACTGGGGTTAGTTTTCAGCGGGGTTAGTATAAGATTTTAGAATTCTGAAAACATTGTGCAGTACCACGACTTCCATTCTTTACTTCCATGAGAAAAAAAGTTTTTTTTTTAATTTGTTCATGTAAGGCAGGATTTTGGTTCAGACAAAGACGCAGATAATGATTCTGATGCTACTACTTCTACTACTAACAACTCACCTCAGAACCAAGCCGCCTGAGGCCAACACAGCTACGCACTCTCCTCCTCCACCGCAATCTATTCAAAGCCTCCCTTTATACACCCGGCCACGAAGTTCCCATTTCCTTTAAATCTTTCTTTTTGACGTCCTCCCACCCCAGACGGGGACGACCTGCTTTCCATTTAGCCCTAGAACGTGCCCTAGCCAACTCAACCTTTCTTTCATTATAGCCCTAGAAAGCGGTATTGAACCACATTTTTCGTACAGCCTATTGTTTGAAATACGGTCAGTCAGCCGGGAACCAAGAACAATCCTTAAGCAATTTCTCTGGAAAACATCTAGCAAATCTTTATCCTCTTTTCGGAGCGTCCATGCTTCAGAGCCATATTTGACCACTGTCATCACTGTAGCTTCTAATATTCTAATTTTGGTTTGCAGAATTATCTTCCAATTCTTTCAAACTTTTTTTAACTGTGAAAAAAACACCCTGAGCCTTGGCTATTCTACATTTAACATCTTCACTGCTCCCACCATCTTTACTAATAATACTACCAAGGTAAGTGAAGCTGCCCACCTGATCAATCTTTTCATTACCCAGCGTCACTTTTTCATCTTCACGTATTCTATAGCCTTAGTGACTTGGTCTTCCTAACATTAATTTTCAGACTAATTCTAGCACCCTGAACTCGCAAAACCTCTAAAACTCCATTCATTTTGCTCACACTTTCATCTAGGATGCTTAAATCATCAGCATAATCCAGCTCCAGGAGACTTTTTCCTCCCCATTCGATGCCGTGGTCTCCCATTGCCTTTCCTGTGCTCCTGAAAACAAAGTCCATCAAAATAATCCTTACAAAGGGGGATAGAACACAACCCTGCTTAACTCCTGAAGGAGGAAAATTGCCAAAGCTGCAAAAGCCACAGCAAGTCTATAAAAAACATACATTAACATATAACACAAATTTGAAGGGGAAAATCCAGGCAAATACTTAAGGGAGGCCTTCTGGTGCGCGTTTTTTCGAGGTTTCAAGATTTATATCAAAGTCTTTTGATTTCCTGTATTTTTTTTCGTTTTGACCCAGAATGAATACTGCTTATGCGCCTGGTCTGACCCCATGAAATTAGATGGCACTTGGCTATTTTGAACTATGTAATTAACAAGTTCTTGGATTATGTGTGCGATCGATCGTTTTTTTAAAGTCCCAATTAATGGCGAAATCAGCGGGGATGTTGAAATGATCTTGCTAGTTCATTATTAACTCCTGGCACAATCTATTACAGCGACACCAGTCAATTTTTTAGCTCATTAATGACATTAATTAGCATATTTTGTTTATTAATGATGACCTTTCCAAATCCCAAGTACGCGGAAGAAGTTTTATTCAATGGAATTTATGACCCAATTTTTTTTTCCCAAGAAGATGACGCAAAAAAAACAAAGATACATTATGCTTTGCTACCAGAAGGTCAAATGTACATCTTATGTGCTAACTTATTGGGGTATGCATTAGCCTTTGAAAAGCCAGTCTGACCAAGTCAGTGCAAAGAAAGTGTAAAGTGCGGCAATGGGTCAGGAGGACAGCCCATATCAAGCAATCGTGAATACCAGATGGTGCTTGGCAGGAGTTTGGGACGAAGCTCTCCATACGTGGCAAAAAGGGGTGGGGTGTGGTGCAGCTGTGCCATGCATGGTGGCCCAAATGGTGCCCTCAAGGTGTACACCATGTGGTGGAGAGGGATTGGTTCTTTGTAATTAGTGAAAAAAAAATTTCAAAAGTAGTTAATGATGAAAATATTAAGTCGACCAGAAATAAAGTCATATAATAAGTCAAACCATAAACGAACATAAATTACCACAATCAAGGGTGGGATTACCATTGCCTTAAACCATGTATGGCATTTGCGCTTAACCGAAAAGTTGGCATTTATGACAATGTGTTTTTCATCAACGGCAAAGAAAATCAGCTAAAAATTGGAAATTACCACCCCCTAAAACCCCGTGAAAGGCTGTTGTTACGTGCGATATAGGGAAAATGACATTTATTTCGATAAATATATTTCTATTTATCAAAACAGCAAAAAAAAAATCAAAATACAAATCAAGTCGACAGGAAAAAATTACTTAATTAATTGTTTTCAATGTAATTTTACTATTTAAAGAGGATAGTTTTTTCCTTTTACAGAAAAAAAATTCCATTTGATCCTATTTAATTCAAAAATGTAGGACATTGATGTCAAATTTTTTTTTAAAACAAACATAGGTAGCTTTCACAGCGATCTCTTTAGTGGAATGAAACAAAATTTTGAATCATCTAATTTGTAAATGACTCATCAGTTGATTTTCAGTAGATTTGAAATGAATGTGTCTTTCTTTATAATTGTTCATTTTTTTCGTTGAGATGTACCTGACCCTGTTTAATTTCCCTGTGAGTTTCAAGCCTATCAGAGATAAATCAAATCTAGGGTACTTCCTTGGGCGTCACGAATCGATTTAGTCAAAACTCGTTTCAATTTTCTCACATGTTGTGAACTACATGGCCCAAGAACTTATGTGTGTAATTTTCAAGCCGATCGGAGATTCAAAAGTTTATGGGGCAGTTTTGTGCGTCATGGATCTGAGTCTTTTCGTCTAGGACGGTCAAACGCAAAGTCCAGTGACTATTTCCGGTCTGACCTGATTGAAAACATTCTGGATACTTGATCGAAAGAAACAAGTTGACAGATAAAAAAAGTTTTTTTTTCTGTTCATAAGTGTCCCCTTAACTTAGGGACAAGATAAAGTTCACACTGTTGGGGAGAGATAAATTTATTGACCCTTTCTTGTGCCCCATTCTCCGCCGAGCTTATATTCTTTTCTTTTTTGCGTTTATGCATACGAGTTCCCTTGTCCCAAGGACTTGTGTACATAGAATCAAAGCTGAACAATTTTTTTTTCAATTTTCGGGGGAGAAGGTACGTACCTCCCTAAATTGCCAACTCTAAAAATTGGCAAGCAAATATCTAAAAATTATTGTGTATTATGGTTCCCTTCATCCTTAGATTCATCCGTTGACTTACGACTGCAGATTTTAATTCGTTTGTAAAAAGTGGCCCTTAGTTTTGGACAAACTAATATTCAAACTAATATAACAAACTAACCTTCAATTTCTTTTGCATTGAGGTCATGTTGGCCCAAGAATTTACAGATAAAAGCTTCAAATCGTTTGAAGGAATATTTGACCCTTTTCGAACCCTATTATCGGTCAAACTTAGGCATTTTCTTTGGACCAGTTCATACAGGCAAAAGCTTCAAGCCAATCAAAAAATGTTTTGTTGTCCCGTTGCAGAGGGTTTTGTCCCCAGTCGGATTTTTTTTAATTTTTCTTTTTTTTATACAAAGGAATCCCCTAAAAACTTCTGGATTTAAGTTTCAAACGGTTTTGAATAGTTTTTGTTGATATTAATTTCGTGTTTTTTGCGCATTGTCCCATAGCCCCAAGTAATGAAGTAAGTTTTGAGTGGATCAAGAATAAGTTTTGGCCCTTACTTGTCGTATTTCCGGCTAATCGTGCCCCCAAACTATACTTTTTTCAGCATATCAGGGTTCCCTATAACACGTACGGTACCTAAAGATTCAAAACTAAAATTTCAAATAAATTAGAAAAAAGCTGTTCGACCTATGTACAGGTCATCATGTGCCCCCTCCCCCCTTTCTCACCAGAATTACACATCTCCTTTGCCCAGGTAACGATCTCTGAAAGTCTTAAACTGATCAGAAACTATAATTTTTTGGTCGATTTTTAAGGAGTCCAGGCCCCCAACATAAGTTTGTTTGTTTGGCCGACAGTCTTATTGAAATGTAAAAGGAATTACAAACTACCGGGTATGGTATTCAAGCTGTTCGGAAAAAGCTTTCTTCTTTTTTTCCAGCCTCAATGTCAGCCAAACCGATGCTTTTATTCAGTTTGTTTCTTGTGCATTGGTTTTTTGGGGCCAATAATTGTAGGTTGTAAGTTCCAAAGCATTCGGAAAAAAATTGCACATTTTTGAGCCTCGTTTTTGATGGTCGATGCCCCATCCTGATTTTTTTTTTTGCAAATTAGGGCTGCCTTGACCTAGGAACTTACATATATAAATTTCAAGCCTTTCTAGAAAATATGATGCCTTTTAAGCTCCATTCTTGGATGAACCAAAATTACTTTGTAATGACCAACTAATTGTTTTTCCTTTTTTGAAACCTGGAAGGTCTATATATGTATTGAGTTGATTCAATGTTTTAGCAGAAAATTATATAGTAAATTGACCAACATAGGGAACGAAAATTGATCAACAAATGAAAATGAAAGACAGCTTTTCTTTAACACAGAATAGGAAATTGGGGTTTCCAATTTGCTTTTTTCAGTAAAAACACGAAACAAGAATGGGACTAAATGTTGAATTAAAATAAAACTCAGGGAGAGGGAAGTAGTATCTAATACAGGGTGGCCGGCGTTTAAACCCTCCCCCCGGCAATACCTCACTGTAAACACCCCCCCCCCCCCGAAAAACATCCCCCAATAAATAGCCCCCCTCCCCCGCGGAAAATAAGGCTTTCCAAATTTGAGAATTTTGTTCGAGTTTTGTTTTTTATTTGCCGTCTGGGGGAAGGAATTTTTGGTACTTGTGTATTATACGGCCGTCACTCAAGTTTATGCTGGGTAAAACACGAAAACAAACCGGTTTCTTTGTAAGTTTTTTCCAGCTTAGCGTGAGACAAGACGAAGACAAGAGACAGAATAAACGGAAAATATATAATTTGGGCGATATATTTGTACATAAGGGGGGAGGGTAGAGTATTTGGACAGTTTGAAGTCAGAAAACAATTCTTACTTCACTATATGCAGAATAATTATACCTAACACATTATGCATGCAGACCCGCTATACTTTACCCCCCCCCCCACTAATATGCAAATATATTGCCCGAATTTACTTCTAAAGTAACGAAGTAACTGGTTTGTTCTCGAGTTTTACACATCGTAAACTTAAGTGAGTGGTGCATAATACACAAGTGCCGGAATTTTTCATGGGGAGAGAGAGCCGGATTTCCCGGTATTGTTAAAAAACGATCAGAAACTAAATAAAAAAAACACAAATTTTTCAACTGAAAGTAAGGAGCAACATCAAAAATTTAAACAACAGAAATTATTATGTATATGAAAGGGGTTGCCTCCTCCTCAAGACCCTGCTCTTTACGCTAAAGTTTTTTTTATAGAATTGTAAAACAAAGCTTTTTATTCTAATTAAACGGTCATTCTGTTTCAGGAACCGTTCTTAAAGAATTTAGTCAAAAAGTCAAAACTTTAGCGTAAAGAGCAAGGTACTGTGAAAGGGGCAAATCCTCTCATACACGTATCAATTTTATTAGTTTTAAGTATTGATGTTGCTCCTTACTTTCAGCTGAAAAAACTTTATTTTTTAAATTTAATTTCTGATCGTTTTTAAATAATACCCTATCGGGAAATCCGGCTCTCCTCCATGAGAAATTCCGGTACATGTGTATTATAGGCCACTCACTCAAGTTTACGATGTATAAAACTCGAGAATAAACCGGTTTCTTTGTTAGTTTCTTCGTTACTTTAGAAACAAATTTGGGCTATATATTTGCACATTAGGGGGGAGGGGGTAAAGCATAGCGAGTCTGCATGCAAAATGTGTTAGGTACAATTATTTTTGCATATTACGAAGTAAGAATTGTTTTCTAACCTCAAACTGTCCAAATACTTACCCCCCCCCCCCCTTATGTGCAAATATATAGCCCAAGTTATATATTTCCCATCTGTTCTGTAACTTGTCTTTGTCTTGTTCTCACGCTAAGCCGAAAGAAACTAACGAAGAAGCCGGTTTTTTCTTGAGTTTTACACAGTGTAAACTTGAGTGATTGGCGTATAATACACAAATGCCAAAATTCCTTCTCCCCTACGGAAAATGAAAGACAAAACTCAAATAAACCGGGGGAAGGGGTGTTTTTGATGGGGGTTATTTTCCACGGGGGGAGGGGGTAAACGCCTAGAACCCTAAGACAGATCCTGGTTCACTCACAACAGACAACGGGTAATTCTAGTATTTTTTTTGCTTTGTTTTTCAATGTTTGATATTGTTTTTTCCTCGTATTATTTAGCTCTGCTGGTAAAAAAAAAAAAAAAAAATTATAATACATTTTTTATTCTGTGTTTCTTTCGTTGTGAATTAACATAATTAATGAATATTCTAGGGTTTTCTTATTTTTTATCGTTTTTTTTTTACCAAATACTCAACTTTTTTTGTGTAATGTATTTGCCTATGTTTAATATTAGTTTTCTCCCAGCCCAATTGGCTTTTCTGTCTGCTGGTGAAAATATTTTATTTTATGTATATTTTATTGTATATGTCATCCATTGTGGTTGTCATTTTTTAATCATAAAAAATTGCAAAATTAAGAGAATTTTAGAATTTCCCCCTGTTTTTTTTATCTACAAAGTGATTATGTATTGAAATTTTCCTAGGTGTTACCTACAGGTTTTGAAATTAGTTGTCTGTATTCAACATCAGAATAATTTAGTGTCGACCTTATCATATCAAGGATAAATTACAATTTTTGATTGTGTCGAAAATGAAGTTTGTAAAGCTTGTTGTGGATGGATCGCTTTACAATCCTACAATTACTGAAACTACTTGGGTATATGCTGTTTACCACAAAGTGAAGAATGTAGAATATTTGCAGATTATCTGTTTTCAATCAACGGTAGGACATTAGTATTCCTAAACATTATCGTAAAACGTAAAGATTTGTAGTTTCGAAGCTAAGTCGTGGGTTAGTGAGAGGGGAAGAAAAATAATTGATTTGCTTGTGGTTACCTGCTGAAATATAACCAACTGAATAAAAAAAAGAGGAATAATAAACTCCGCTCGTTAATTGTCTCCAAGCCAGACATATGCGTAGAAATATTGGACCTTAGAAGGAATGTGCTGCTAAATATCAAAATTTGTGCGCTTTCTGATGTTTCCGTTTAATTTACCACTCATTTGATTTTTTAAAAGTTATTTCCCCCGAAATGCCAGCCCCCCCTAAAAAATGGCTTGCCAACCTGTTTCAAACGCTACAGTCAAATGTTCATCAACATCTTGATGGCGTATTCTACATCATCGATATTATTTCTTCAAAATTAACACCTCATTTCTAGGGTTTGCATGAAATTAACTTCAACATTTTCAGTACTCTTTTACTAAACGGACTCTTTTATATAGTGCTAGTTTTGTTAATGCTAATGAAATAAAGTAAAATCGGATGAATATATAATAGTTTAGAAACAAAGTTGGGCTATATATTTGCACATTAGGGGGGGGGGGCAAAGCATACCATATGTTAAATACGTGACCTAACCTAACCTAGGTACCTCCCCCGCCTAAACCCCAAAAAACAACAATTTAAATGCAGTTCTTGCCTTTGCTTATATTAAATAAAAAAAACAAGCTTTTTAAACTGAAAGTAAGGAGCGACATTAAAACTTAAAACGAACAGGAATTTTTCCGTATATGAAAGGGGCTGTCCCCTCCTCAACGCCTCGCTCTCTACGCTAAAGTTTTTTATTGTTTTAAAAATTAAAGTTGTGAGACAGAGTCAAACTTTAGCGTAAAGATTGTGGCGTTGAGGAGGGGACAGCCCCTTTCATATGCGGAAAAATTTCTGTTCGTTTTAAGTTTTAATGTCGCTCCTTATTTTCAGTTTAAAAAGCTTGTTTTTTTTAATTTAATTTCTGATTGTTTTTTAGTTAATGCAGCTTTTATTTTGGCTCACCGTAATTGAATAAGTAAACTAAATTTGCATAAAAATTTTACCCTTCTTTTGCTAAATGGCTGTCTCTAAATTTGGTTCTTACGTAATGTGCATAAATTAACTTACGTAACGAACTTCTATATTCGTATATTTTTCTTCTGGCAAAAAATACAAAGTTGCAGATTTTTGCAGATATGAGCTTGAAACCTATGTAATAGGGTTTTCTGATACGTTGAATCTGAACAATGGTAGTGATGGAAACCTAATAAGGATCTTAAAATCCAACATGTTGTTTTGTCAACAAACTGCAAATTCAATTCAGGTATGGGAATTCAACATTTTTGTTTCTCAACAAATTGGAAATTCAATAATGACCATGGAATTCCAAAATGGTCTCCAATGTTCAATTTCAGCTGTTGAAATCCAAATTTTGTTAATAAACATTACAAACAATTTTTGTTGAATCTCAAAACGATTTTTTTTACAGTGTGGGGCTATTGGGCTAGCAGAACTTTAAAAATTGATGTTTAATGGCACTCATTTTTATGGCATATCCCGGGAAGACAGATTTTAAACCTATTACACATATCTACGTGATTTTTATCAATTTTACCATCCAAAAGTGCCATATAGCACTAAAAACAGCACTTTTTGTACCACTTTTTAACTAGAAGTGTTTGAAATCATATAACACCAAAATGGCAATGATTTTGTCCGAAGCACTTTACTGGAGGCTTATAAGTTCACCTTATATGTGCTCCCGCTTAAAGCCTCTTTGTCAGGTTTCATGGATAGATCAGTAAAATTAAAAGTAAAAGATTTCAGTGGAAACAAATTGACTAAAACTAATAACTTTTCAACTAAACATCTACCAAAAATTAAGCTTGATTGATCAACAGTTTTTAATTGAACCTTGAAACTTCACTATGTGAGGAAGCCTGTGTGCTAGTTCTAACGGCGGTAATTGATGGGAAGGGACGTCCTTGCCCCCTTAGTTTTTGCTCTTGCCTGGGTTTTGAAATCACCTTTTTTTTTGGTCATTTCATTGGAAAAGGAACTTGTTTCATTTAAAAAAGTCGGGGAAACAACCGAAATTGCACTTTGTGGAAATGTGCTATCAAGTCAAATTTATAAAAAAGCGATTAAGTATAAATACGAACTTTTAAATGAGCCATAAAAAAGCTTTTTTTTGTTAAAATACCTTCTATATTCTGGTAGTAAGTAGGTGATTAATTAAGCCCTGTTTTCATCATGGCTTTTTTAGACAAAGTCGGCTAAGTAAAACAGCTTTTTATTCATCGAAAAACAAATATTCCCAAAAATTATATATTCTTTTATGAAGTTGGTATAATGAACTTTATGTTATAGACTAAAATTTTTCTTAGCTGTCAAGGTTGCTTGCAGTATTTCTTAGAGCTGTTTTATCTCACCTAGATCGATGATAATTAGAAATTATATTAAAAATAAGTTTTCAACTGAAACTAAGAAGTTACATTAAAACTTAAAACGAGCATACATTATTCCGTGCAAATAAAAAAGATCATGGCAGCCTTGTTTCTGCATTAAATTTTAATCAAAAACGAACACAGATTAATTTTAAAAAACATAAGTTTTTCCGGGGGAAGTAAAAAGCGAAGTTGAAACTTAAAACGAACAAAAATTATTACTTCAGAGCCTATCTAACATATATTAATAAAACTAGTACAAATAAACGAACTAATTATGTTTCCCTATGTTTCTAGGATTATAGAAAACTAGCACTTTACTGGAAACACAAAAGTATAAAAAAAACAGGAATATTGGTTTGGGAGTCAAAGGTGAGTTTGTAGCCTGACAACAATAGATTAATCTTTAATGTTTTTTAGAGTCTTACACCAGTTATGACATCAGTAACTTTCAGTATACAGAAATATTGGTTTGATTTATCAGGTAGCATTTTGATCTCGACAGCTATAATACCAATAGTGAGTAATATACAATCTTAAATTGTGAGATATATGCTTAAGTGTTACTTGAAATGAAGATCAAATAAGATATAATATGAACTCGGGAAATTCGGTTATTTCTCTCTATACAACAGTGAATTTCAAGCTATAACACAAATTCTAAAGCTAGTCCTAATATCATCAAGATGGCTTTACTTAGAACTTGTCGACAAACTAATCATGACATATCCTTTTCAGAACCGAAACGAGAGCCAGTCATTGAGCTGAGCCATTGTGAAGAAGTGATACCAAATTAAACGAAAGTAGAATAAAGCAACCATCCTAAAATACTTTATTTTTATTCCGTAAAAAGTGGCCTTAATTGGTTTGCTTTTACTCTACCAAAACTCCTATATTATTTTATGTTTTCAGTAAAGCGCTAATTTTGTATAATCCTAGAAACATAGGGAAACATAATTAGTTGGTTTATTTGTGATAGTTTTATTAATATATGTTAGATAGGCTCTGAAGTAATAATTTTTGTTCGTTTTAAGTTTCAACTTCGCTTTTTACTTCCCCCGGAAAAACTTATGTTTTTTAAAATTAATAACACATAAGTACCCTTATTTTTCCTGAATTGTTTGCCTTATATTTCGCTCAGTTTACTACAGGAACGGTTTCACTTTTTACTAGTTACTTGTTAATAAGTATGGCCGACGTATGACAACTAACTGCATTTAGGAACTGTATGCTAAGTCTTACTAAATCACAAGCGATGGACTTGAGAGGTAGGACTTGAGAGGTAGTTAGCATTAGCTTCAGTCCCTTTTTATGAACAGTTTTCTTGTTCTGTCATGACAGAAAGTGTCCACAAACATATGTCGAAATTTAAATGGTTACTGAGGCATAGTTGCTTAATTGTTAACCATGAAAATATGTTTTTTTTTATTACTATTCATGAGATGCTGATTTCATATTTGGAATAATTGTAACTGTTTGTAGCATGTATGTTTCCGGAATTATATGCATTGAAATTCAGCTTCACCTACAATGGGAACGGTTTCGCTCTTTACTAGTTGGTTACCATTGTGAACGACGTGCAACAGCTGACGCTGTAGGTGCATATTATAACTAACAGAAATTACTTTCAATGAATAAATTAAACCCAAAAATGAAGAGAAAATAAACAATAACATATAACCTACAAGATAACGGATACTGCTATAGATTTATGGATGAATCCTATAATGAGGGAAAATAAAATTAATAACTAATTCAAAATCAAATGAACAGAAACCGAACAGAAGAAAGGACTACAAACACGAGTAGTGCTACCACCTCACCCCCCCCCCCCTCCCAAAGATTTTTATGGCCAGAGCGTAATTTGCTCTTTGCTGAAAACAAAATGCGTTTGAAAAGTTTACCTTTTGTAATTGCAACATCAAAAAATACAGTTGTTTCCAAAACGTCCAAGGAACTAATATAAGGAATAAAGAAATTTCAATCGTTCTTCAATAAAATTATTTGAAAAAAACTACGTTTTCTAAAGAGTTAAAGAGGCTGAGTTACAAGGTCGAACCTTAAAACGTACAGGGATTAGAGGCACAGTTGGGGCTGCCGCCCCAAACCCCCGCTTTCGCAGCCTTTAAATATAAAAAAATTCTTTAAACTGAAAGTAAGGAGCGACATTAAAACTTAAAACGAACAGAAATTATTCCGTATATGAAAGAGGCTGTGCCCTCCTCAACGCCTCGCTCTTTACGCTAAAGTTTGACTTTCTCACAACTCTTTTTTTAAACAATAAAAACTTTAGCGTAAAGAGCGAGGCGTTGAGGAGGGCACAGCCTCTTTCATATACGGAATAATTTCTGTTCGTTTTAAGTTTTAATGTCGCTCCTTACTTTCAGTTTAAAGAATTTTTTTTTATATTTAAAGGCTGCGAAAGCGGGGTTTGGGGGCGGCAGCCCCCCAACTGTGCCTCCTAATCCCTGTACGTTTTAAGGTTCGACCTTGTAACTCAGCCTCTTTAACTCTTTAGAAAACGTAGTTTTTTTCAAATAATTTCTGCACGTTTTTGTACAGTTTATTACTTATTATTGCTTGACTAACTGTTAGCTGATCGTGTCAGGAGTTAAAGTTGGGGCTGCCGCCCCCCAAACCCCCCGCTCTTGAACATTCTTGTGTTAAGGCTTTTAATTCCTGAATACTCAAATCACGTCGTACAGGGTGCCTCCTAATCCCTGTACGTTTTAAGGTTCGAACTTGTGACTCAGCCTCTTTAACAGCCCCCCAACTGTGCCTCCTACTCCCTGTACGATTTCAGGGTCGACCTTGTAACTCAGCCTCTTTAACTCTTTAGAAAAAGTAATTTTTTTCAAATAATTTAAAAAAGAAACTGAGTTTCTTTTCAAAGTATATAAAAAAGTTGCTCTGATGGTGAATCGAACCCGAGTTTTCCGCCTGAAAGTCTGAAATCTCAGCCGCTGGACTATACAAACACAATAGTAATTGTTGTTTAGCAAATAGAAGGTATTTTCGACGCAAGCAAATTCCCAAAAATCTTGATATGTGGTTTTTGAAAACAGGGAAGGAGTGATCAGATTGAGCTGAAATTTCGACGATAAGCTCCCAGGCCCCAGGAAAGCTTATCCTCTAAATTTCAGCCCGATCAGACAACGTTAAAGGGGGGTTGTGGAGGGAAAAATTAACATGGGCTAATATAGGAAAACGAGGTTTTTCGTAAATGTAAATTCGGGGGATAATTTTTTCGGTCTGAAAATATCAAAAGGCCCTAACAGGTCGAATTCTGCTTCGAATGAGTCCTCATTCAACCGGATCCGGTGCCAACTGTGGCCTGTAGGCGTGGCTAAGAAAAAAGAAAAGAGATGAAAGGTAAGTGGCTATATTTGGTTTTTTGAAAACAGGGAAGGAGTGATCGGATTGAGCTGAAATTTCGAGGATAAGCTCCCGGGCCCTAGGACAGCTTAACCTCTAAATTTCAGCCCAATCGGACAACGTTAAAGGGGGGCTGTGGTGGGAGGGTCGAAACTTCCGGCCCAGTTTACCCCATGAAGATAAAGTCGGAGGAGGATGAAATTTTGCAAGTTTCTTAGTTTGAGCTTGGGCTACAAAATGCAATTACCGCCGTCTCTCTGCGACCTCTAGGACCTGAAATCGCTTAACATTGTGGTGGGTCGCCTCTTTATAGAGGCACAAGTGTGCCTCCTTGATAATAACAATGTGCTTAAGCCCTCCGTAAAAAAAACATAAATGCACTTAGAGGAGTACAAAGAAGAAAAATTAAAGCACTAACAAAAAAAAAAGAAAAATAATATCTCAACTACTTAGACAACATATTCCACGCACAAACGGAACGACAACAATAGTTTCTGTCATTCTTACAGAATCTATCAAGAAATATCAGAAACACCATATTTTTCCAGTAATCTTGATTAGTGTGATGTTTTGTATTGGCAATGTTTTGACAAATAAAAACCACATTGTTCAATATACGTGGTTTTAAATAAAATGCAAACAAAATACGAGCCATTTAGAAGGTTTTGAGAAAAGGGAGGGAGTGTCACACAACTGTTTTTCTAAACCTTTATTTGCCAAGTGATATTGATTTCTCTGATGTGTTGTTGTTAAGATGTTGCATAGCGCTCAAAAAGAGGAAGCCTTGCTCTTGTTTTGGGTAATTTTGTTTGTTTAAGGATTCATGTATAACAGAATATGTTATATTTTAATGTGCTAGGTTCATTTTAATTTCTTTTCGTTTTAAGATGAAATTATTGTATGACTTTCTTTTCTTCTCGTCTTATGTTTTATTATGGCTTTGTACTTTTATTTGAAAAAATTCTTTATTGGAAATTTTGGTACTCTTTTACTAAACGGACTCCTTTATATACGGAAATGCAAACCAGTCATCTAATAGACCGAGACGCGTGATGAAAAACAGGTTTACGCTACCTTCTGGGATCAAACAGTTCGTGGTAACGAACGGTAAGTAAGGAAGATACATCAAAAGAATCAGATTTTAATTCTGATTTCAAATATATAAGTTTCATCAAGTTTTTTACAACAAAAAATTTCTCCCAGATAATATGACACCTCTTAACGGCTGCATTTTTCATGGTTGAAATCAGTAAATCAATGGCGTAGTAGCAGACCGACAGAAGACACTTGAGTAAGAAATATCTTCCAATCAGGAAAACAGTGACACTCGGACCTGAAGTGAAGATGAAATCAAATCGAAGCACAAATAAAAGAAAGACTTCCCCCTTTTTTTTCTACCTCCACAGATGAACTGTTGCAATTATGCTACGAATCCTATATTTTCTGAATACCTTTGACTTACTCATCAGATCTCATCAAATCTCTTGTTCGCTGCCTCATAAAATCTGTGTGTTATAAAATTGAAACCTTGCAAAATAGATCTTCTGTTTAGATGAATTACAAAAAAATTGTTTTCAGCTTCAGAACTTTGCTCAATCCTAATTTATATGGTTTTAAAGATATGCATATACATTTCCTAAATTTTGAAGAAAAAAAAACATTGATATGGCTTATAATTCTATTCATAATAGGAATTGCGTTTTCGGAACTGAACCTTCAAAAAACGGAACTGATAACTGAAAATTAAGGCAAAATATTGTTTTGTCAAAATTTCAATAAGCATAGACCTGTTATGTAGGCAAATTTAAGGACCCTCTAGAGGGAGAAGTGGAGGTAGTTACTTCAAAATACCTTCCCGGCACGTACTTTGATACTTATGTACTATCTGGAAAACATGCGCTATATTATATAGGGAAGATGTGGGTCTTTCGAAACGGGTTTCTTTCAATAAAGCGTGGTTTGTTATTGGGTTTACAGTATTTAAACTATTGTTTTATGGGGTTTAGGGGAAAAAAGGTATCTAGGCTTGGTTAGGTTACGTATTTAATCTATACTATGCTTTACCCCCCCCCCCCCTAATGTGCAAATATGTAGCCGAAATTTGTTTCTAAACTATTATATTTTATCCTATTTTGTTTTACTTCATTAGCATCAGCCAAACTTCATTTTTCGCGTGTGTTCCAGATAGTACATAAGTACTCATACTTTAGCCTGTAGACCCATCCGTGAAATTTTCATTTTCCGAACCTAACCCCTTTTCCAAGATAGCCAAAAGTAGCTAAAGTAGAAGTGGTATTGTTGTATTAGCTGTAAGCCACGCAAGATAGATGATAAAAGAAACTAGTCAAACAGGTTCTTTTAACGGAGAATTGGATTGCAAGCAGTGGTTTCTAACTGCGTTTACAATATTTAAACTTTAGTTTTTTTTGGGTTTAGGGAAAAAAAAGGTACCTAGGTTAGGTTACGTATTTAATATATGCTACTCTTTACCCTCACCCCCCCCCTAATGTGCAAATATATAACCGAATTTTGTTTCTAAACTATTATATTTTTATGCTATTTTGTTTTATTTCATTAGCATTAACCAAACTTCACTTCTTGCATGGCTTACAGCTAATAGAACAGTACCGTAGAATTTTACCAAACTTTTTTTTATTTATAAAAATTTACTATCTTAAACATTTTGGGAAACATAAGACACAAGGTATCAATATTAATAAAATAAACTGAATACTTACCATCACAATCAGAATGTCTTCTCTCTCTGATCTGAATGCCCCCTAGGTAAAATCGTCGCTTCGTCGTTTGAAGGTCTTAACATTAAATTTACTTCTGTATTATATGATTGTAGGTAGTTGAAGGAGATGTTTTTTTTGTTTGTCAAATTGATCTTTAATCATAACATTCGAAAACAAAATAAGAGACAAATTAGGTCTTGGGAGGAGGTTTACGTGCCCTCCAATCTTTACGGTTCTCTTAAAAAGGACACTAGAACAAAAAAACAACAAATAGAAACGTATCCGTGATCAGTCTTCTGGCAAAACATAAATCCCACATTTGTGCAGATGGGAGATCATAACCCCCACATGTACATTTTCTGATACGCTGAATCTGAAGGTCTGATTTACATTAAGATTTATTGACTTTTTTTTTGGGGGGGTGGGTTCCATTTTTCGAAAATCAGGCTCCCTGTTTTCAAAATCCCTCTTTCTTCTGAGGCTTGGAGCCTTTGGTGGGTAGATATTAAACGTAATGAAATTTCTGTATTTGCAAATTGCATAAAAACCCCATTCTTATCAATTGTTATCAAAATTCCATTTTTGAGTTTCGGTTACGATTGAGCTGAATCGCTCCTTAATTACAGTTTAACACTATGAACTGTTTGATAAAACTTATTGGGCTAACGTCCTATTTTTTAATTAATCCTGTAGCAAACCGGAGTTTTTGAAGCACGATTCATGCTATTAAAGTGTAGTATTTCTGTGTCCAGTTGAAATGTGCACAATTTTAGAAAATTCTCTTTTTTGGGGAAGCTTGGTTTCTTTACGTGTACGTAAAGGACTGAAATACCATTACAGGCGTCTTGTTTTCTTCGAAATATTTGCTCACTTGGTTATTCAGCGTAAGCAGCAAATTTATGGCAAATCCAGGCAAGAATCTTTTATGCAACGCATTTTGGGTCTCATTACAAAAATGACGTTCATCGCAAAAACATTAGTTGTTCCCACAAAAGGATTTTCGTTCTTAATTAGAAAAAACTGAATTCAGAAAGCAACATATTTTCACCGTTAGTGCTGTTAAGGTTAGGGTAGTATCTTAAGAAATTTTTGACCTACAGAAACTCACAAAAAGAATGTATTTAAAAAAAAGCGAACGTAAAAGTTAAAATACAATTTTTGTACATAAATTTCTGCGTGTTAATTTTGCAGACAAGAAAGCTCAACTTATTTCAAAGTAAAAATATATTTCCTTATTTTTATAATTCTCTTTCTATACTCAAAATTCAATTAGCATTCCCCTTTTTCTGTTATAATTCAAATTTTGAATTCAACTTATACTGAACATATTACTTTCAACGGTCCTATAGTCAAATTTAAAATGATATTCAAGAAACTTCAAACTACTATTGAAGTTCAAATCGTGTTGATTGATATAGCCTATTTGCGGTAAAAATTACATTTTTTTCTACTGAAAAGTACATAAATCTTAATAATTTCAATAATTAGTAGGAATTCAATAAGCAATCACAATTCCAGCAGAAAAATTGGATTTTTTTTGTGACTTGTTTGAATTAAATAAGCAAGTCACAATTCCAACAGAAAAGTTGGATTTTTTTTACTTGTTTCAATTCAAGCAAAACATTTTGTTGGAAATAAATTGCCGTTTTTAGTGCCATTTGAACTTGATGATGGTGGAATTTATATGAAAGACGTAGATATGTGCAATATCTTTTATATGAGCTATAAAAGATCTACCAACGATGTTTCGGTTGCCTTCTAGTGTCACCCTTTGAGAAATGGCACAAAAGGTGCCATTTCAGTGCCATATGGCTCTTGCAGAGGACAGAATTTATAAAAAGCACGTAGATATGAGAAATAACTTTTAAATGAGCCATTAAGAATCTCTTTATGATGTTCTGGTAGCCCGCTAGACCTGTTGAAAAAAAAAAACAAAAAAAAAACGGGAGACAGATCAGTGCTACCGATGCAAAAAAGAGATTTTCCTTGTTGTTCAGGGAGGGGGACTGTAACGTCCCTGTACAAGGTTTTAACCATGTTGCTTCCAACGGTACACTTTTCATTTTGATATGACGCCATTTTCGAGGGGTGTGAGGCTTTTTTTTTCGAAATCACCACAAATTTCTTTTCGCAATAAACTTTTACTTTTAAGACGAACCGAAATAATAGTTACCATTCCTGAATCAGTATCAGATGGGATTTTTTTTTTCATTAGACAGTTGTTTTCAAAACGCGTTTTTTAACTTTTGGTTACTATGGGCTGTGGTTTGCTATTTACTAGGTTGCAGCTGTCGCTGCAACCATGATATCTTGCCGGGACATGCGTTAAAAAAATGAGCCTACAAAATAGCTGAAAAAACAACTAGGGATACCGATTTCCTGATACGATACATACAATACCAACATGCACGATACCAATATGCGCGATATCGATACGCCCCGATACCACACACAGCCCTTCCCCAGGGACTATGGAGGGCCATATCATCATCAAAACCATATATATTGGACCTTTGAACTATGAAAACAATATGGCTATCTCAAAATTTTTATAGGACTAGTTGGGGGAGGGGGCCTGTGGGGAGGGGGGCTATTTTCCCTCTAATATTTTTGGTCACTTATAAAGGGCACTTACAAATTTAATTCCCTTTCGAATGAGCTATTAAACATCTCTAAACGATGTTCTGGCCACCCCTTGACCTGCTAGAAAAAAAGAAAAAAGAAAAAGGGAGACAGATTATTGCTACCCATGCAAAAAAGTCATTTTCATTGGTGTTCAAGGTGTGGGACCTTAACTATCCTACAGAAGGTTTTCGACCATAGTGATTCCAATGGTGCACTTTTTGTTTCGATTTGACGCCATATTCAAGGGGTTTCAGGCTCTTTATCTAAATCACCATAAATTTCTTTTCGCAATAAACTTTTACTTCTAAGATTAACCGAAACAATAGTTACCATTCCTGATTCAGTGTCTCATGGCAATTTTTTCTCACTAGACATTTTTTTAACACGTTTTTTCAACTTTTGGTTACTATGGGCTGTGGTTCGCTCTTTACTAGCTTGCAGCTACCGCTGCAACCATGATATAATGCACACTCGAGATCGAGAACGCAAACATGAGCCAATACACGGTTTTCACGGTGTTTATATAAGACAATTAGCTTCGGCTCAGTTTATACTACATTATAGCTATATTTTAATAAATATTTCGTTGGTATTTTGGTTAGGTCAGATTAGGCTGGTTTAGGTTACGTCTTTAATATTCTGTACTCTGGGCGGCCCCTCTTCCTTAATTCTTTGTTGTAGTTTTCATAATTTTGTTACTAAAGTATTGTAACCATTACCAACTGTGAATACTTGCGACTGCCACAACTTGTCAGTGCGACTACTTGCGACTTCCAATTTTGGCAAGATACGACTGTGACTACTTGTGTTTCTGACCGCATTCACCGTGATAATACTGTGACTGAGACTACTCTGTACGGCTACGACTACTTGCGATTGTGACTGCAATTTGCGATTACGACTCCTTGCAATTGCGATCGTAAACTATCAATTGTGAGCACTGGTAAGTGTGTTTGCGTCTACTTGTGATTGTGACTTCAATAACTTGTGCCTGTGACTAGACTACTTATGATTGCGACTGCGTCCAGTTAAGATCACGGTCGCAACTACTTCCGATTGCGACTACTTGCAATTAATTGCGACTAAGACTTTGGCTATTTACGTCTGCGACTGCAATTACTGGGGATTGCAACTGTAACTACTAGCAACTGCGAGCACTTGTAAGTGTAACTGTGACTACTTGTGACTGCCGCTGCAAGTACTAGTTCCTGTGATTACTCGTGACTTTGACTGCGGCAACTTACGGTTACATTACTTCGTGATTGCGACTAGTTACAATTGTTACTACTTGCGACTGCAACTTTAGCCACTTACGACTGCGACTGTAAGTACTTAGGACTACGACTGTGACTACTTCCGGTTCCACCTCCTTTGACTCTAATTACGACTTCTTGCAAAAGCGAGTGTAACTACTTGGGACTGCTTGCAACTACTGCTACTACTGTGATTGTGGCTGTGAACGCTACTGCTACGATTGCTATTACACCTAATACTACAACTACATAAGTAAATCAAAAGAGTTTAAAGACATTCTGGTTGTCAAAATTACGCACTTATGCAATATGTCAGTAACAGAATTTGATACTAAATTGAAGTTTTCATGGAAAGTCAAAGGGGATGTAAAATTAAATCGAAAGACATCACGTATATCCATATTGTCAAAAGGGCGTCTGTGCGATATCTCAAGAACAGCTAAGTTTGTTATTTTGGATATTTCAAAGCATGTTTAACCAATTGTAAAGACAACACATGCATCTAAGGTTGTCAAAGGGCGTCTCTGCAATGTTTAAGGAACAGCTAAGTTTCTTGCTAAGTTTAGTCGAAATTTCTAGGACATATTGAGGGGGTGTCCATGTAAATCAAAAGAAAATCCTTTTATCCTGGTTGCCATAGGGGTCTATCTAAAATATTTTAAGAATGTCTAAGGGCATTCAGTTGAAACTTTCAGGGCATGTTAAGCTGAATCAAAAAACACTGTTTGCATCCAGATGGTCAAAAGGATGTATCTGTTATATCTAAAGAACGGCTAAGGGCATTAAGTTAAGAGTTTCCTGGCATGTTGTGGGGAATGTTGAGCTAAAAAAAAAAAAAAAAAAAAAAAACACAATGTGCATTTAGGTTGTCAAAAGCGTTTATCTAGAAACGCTCAGAAACACCAAAGGGCATTAAGTTGAAACTTTAAAGGCATTTTGAGTGGATTGGTAGATTAAAATGTGTCTATATTGAGGGATGTAACATGATACTGTTTTGAATGGCTTCAAACCTGTACATGTCCAAAGAATATGTTGATTTTCAATCGTTTCATTTGAATATTATTCTACGTACCCATTAATCCAAAGTTCTATAGTTTAATTAACATCAAAATTTGTTGCAAACTTTTGTCCAATATATAAAGAGCTTTTCTGCTTAAGCAGAAAAACCAAAACAAGTTTCAAAAATATTCAATCTTCTATCTAACACAAAAAAAACTATGACAATTATTTTTCCACAAAAGAAGTTTTTGGAAAAAAGTAAAGAGCTACATTAAACCTAAGACGAGCGAAAACAGAGTCAAATAGTAAACGACATCCGGTACGATATCCTAGTGATATTCAAATAGACAGTTTCATATATATCTATATTTATTTCTGAACGTGTCTGCAATTTTGAATTTATTACCGTTAAAAAAGACAAAACGTTTAAAATATATTTTGTTTTCTGTAAAGCGCAAGTGAAGTTCTGGTCTTTACAAGGCGTAGGGGGTGTTGACACTACTCATGTTTTCTGCAGTTTCTGTCTGTTTTAAGTTTAACTTGATTATTTATTGTAATTTCTGTTCGTTTTTGGTTTCACTTTTCATTTATTGTGATTTATGCTTATCTTTCATTTGAATTACTATATGACTTTATTTCCGCTCGTCTTAGGTTTGATGTAGCTCTTAACTTTTTCTTAAAATGACAAAAAGAAACACTTTCATGCTTAATAGTTAAACTACTATGCAACTGTTTCAAACGGCTCTAAAAAACATTGGAGCCGTATGGCCTTTACTATAGGCGACGCTACAGCGTTGCCTCTGATTATCATCAAAGTCCTCTGCTCAGCGTTTCATTTCGCAGAAAAATTAGAAATTATACACTATGGACTAAGCTTTGTGAGCTCTAATGCATCTTGGTTGAACATCAGCGAAAACCTAAACAGGACAATTAAGATGAGAAAATTTAGACTTTAGAAGATTGATTAGCCAAAGAGAGATGGCATTATGTCAAGACTTGCACAGGAAATTTGTATCACGAGAAAGCACTGAAGCTAATAATGTACCTCTCAAATTCAACATCTGTGATTTAGCAAGATTCGGTACACACTTATGAAAGGCTGGCAGCTGCAATTCTTTGGACTAGTAAGAGTAAAACTCTTCCCGCACATAAACATAAAAAAAATATTTTAAAACCAATTGTGTTGTTTATTCTGATTCCAAATGTGTAATCAGCAAGTTACGCTTCGAAAAAAAAATGTAAAAAGAGAATTTTATTGCTAATAATCAAACGACTATAACCCCCTAACCATTGCACAAATCTCAACGTGAGTGCGCACGCGTTTCAGAAATGTCTAATGGCTCCTTTACACGTTGCGGAAATCCGTCCGTATCTTTTCGATCGATGGAAAACGGCACGTTTTAAGGCAAATGTTCCAATAAATGCATTAGCGTGGATGAGGATAAGCTCTAATAGAAGATTAATGGCTAATTTAACCTCTGCTTTAGTCCTTATGCTGCAAAGCAAGCACAAAAGACAAAAAAAGAAAGAAATTCAGTCTAAAACGACAAAAATTTTGATATTCTATAGTCATTTTTTTATTAATTTTTAAAACCTTGCCAAGAATCCGTCCTGATTTGACCAAAATCGTTGCGAAAGCTAGAGAGTTTTTCAAGCACGAAAATGGACGGAATCTCTGCACGGATTGCTGAATCCGGACGGACTTCCGCAATGTATAAATGAACCATAAGCCACCAGTTTCTGGAATATGTAGAATTGTTGTTGAATAACTCTGAGTAATAGATTTTTTTTTGTCTTAGATTTGAGGCCTTTAGATTTCTGTTGTATATCAAAACCCAGTTATAACGTCACAATATTTAGCCAATATTGTCATAACATTAATGAACACCTTTTCACACTATTACGCACTTAGGATTTTTCCACAATACACATTGATAATGCTTTTATTATTTATGCATTTATTACTGTTATTCATCATTTTTCTTGTCCTATTTTTATTATTTCGACAAAAATTATTAATTTGAGGAAGATTTACACGAAAGATGTTTTTTTTTTTGTAAAAAAATCAGAAATTCCTCAGTAAAAATGAAAGACTCATCGAATACTAATGGCACCACCGGATTAGAAGGTAGAGAGGCCGGGGCTTGGGATAACGTCAGTCGTCTAGCTAGTGTATTGAAAACCTTTGCCTTAAGGTCTGCTGAGTGAGTTTCACACTAAGGTAAATGATCGTTTCGACGTTACCTCATTACCTAACTTCTAACTTCTTTTGACGTCATGACCTTTTGTATGTTTATTTTGGACATTGAAATATGCTTATTGATTTGCGTAGGATATTTGGACATTTTAGTCATCTTTAGATTTTTTACTTTTCAATTTAAGATTGTTTAATCAATTGTTTTATTCAGTGGTAATGGCTAGTTTTCTATTTTCTAAACTCTGTCTTCATTCAGTGACTTTTTTTTAGTATTAAATTTCTCTAGATGTTTTTAAGTTCTATATTTATTTAACTGCTTCCCCTACCTTCAAAATTTTGCGGTCTTACTAGAATTTCCGCGAAAGAACATTGGGTTCGCCGAAATATCGCTGAAAATTACCGTTCAAAAACGTAAAAATGTTTACACGAAATGCAATCCTTGATCGTTAGAATTCTAGATGTTTCGATCAATCAACTTTTCCCGGAGAAATTCGGGCCTCTAGGACTGCTTCGATAGGTTGAGGAAGATCTGCTAAGTGTTTTCAACTAAGGCTAGTTGTAGGTACTTGTTTAACTGACCGAATATTAAACAATAGTCTTACAAAAAATGTGGTTCAATCCCAATTTCAAAGGCTATTGTAAAAGATAAATAAAGATGGATTGGCCACGTTTTATGGTTGAAGGGTGATAGATTGTTAAAGATTGTTTTTTTACCATCTATATAGGACTAAATGAAAAACGGTCATCTCCAAGCAGGGTGGCAAGAGGTCAAAAGAAGGGATTAAAAGCAAATTGTAAAACCAAAGAAGGGGTAAAGAGTAGAGCTTTGGATAGATACAGTTTTACGAAAGGGTTGCAGCTCTGAATGCCCCAGGCGGCTTTGTGCTGTAATATTCATTTGAGGTTTAAGTAAGTTTCACTGTCTTGCAAATTCCCCAATGTTTTACCTGTTGTTTGTTTTTTGTTAGTTATTAGTGGTTGTTGTAGTTTCAACTTATACATTCTTTCTGTTTCAGGCTTCTTTGGTTGCCCAAGATGAAACTCTTTTTAAACAGCTCTTGACCCTTCACTCAGCGATTAATGACCTTAAAGTCCATGCGCAGCCCCTTGGGCTTTCAACTCCTAGTTCCAGTGATTCTGATGCTGATGAATCTGAAGCCGATCTTAGCGAAGAACATATATATAGCGAAATTGACGCGTCAAATAGGAGAAGAAGGTATCTACAAGTAAGCTATCCTTCTTCACTTTCGGTTTTGGCTTCTGTTCAAGGCCGTACCCAAGGATAAAGAATTGAATTTTACTGAAATATGTCCTATTAATAATCGATGAGCCCCTCCCATTCCTCTGAACTACAATCCTCCTGAAAAGAAAAGCCTTCGAGCAAGCACTGTGAATCTGTCCATGGCAAAATACAGCATTGCTCATTGTTCAGAATCATAAAAATAAAATAACAGCCGAAAATGCGTAGTTCATGTGAAAAAAGTCTGGAATTTACTTTTAAGAGCGAGGTTACATTCGAAAATTAAAAAAACCTGAAGAATTGTTTTTTTAAATAGGTGGAATTGTGGTAAAACAGCTGCGACTATGGGGAGGACTTTCAAACTTGTAATCTACCCTTCCCCTCTGTGCCAAACGTCACTATAGTAGGCCTATATACCCTAAAATATCTTCATTGTTGAAACTTTTAGTCCAAAAAAGCCAATGGCGGGGTGTCATTTTGCATCACCACTGTCAAGAAGGCCGACTGCTGATGCCTCCTGAAAGAGGTGACAGAAGATTTTGGCAAGAATAGACGGAGGTGACTGATTTTGGGGTCAGTGGTTGAAGGAAAATAGGAAAAAAGTTTTAAAGTAAAGAGTGATGTGGGCACAATGTTTTATTTATTTTTATTTTTTCTTTTGGTTTTAGGCCAGGGCACTTCGTATCGAAGAAGTTATCATAGAAACTTCAAAAAGGGCTCATTTTATTGTAAATTGGAAGGGCTTGTGCCCTTTTATATAGTCGAAAATGATTGGAGGGCAACTAACACCCATCCCATGCCCACCATTTCCCCTAACACATTGAATCAAAATTTTTAGATAGCCATTTTGTTCAGCGTATTCGAAAAGTCGGGAAAGTATTCCTTTGAGGATGACACCCCCCTCCACAGCCCTCAGGTCAAGGGTTGTAAGTTATTCCCTGGGGGAATATAAGGTTTATATAGAAAGGGTGATCGTATAAACTTCGGAGGGGGCTCGGAGGGTTGCTAATCAGAAGTTTTAGTGCCCTTTTTGAGATTCAGAGTGATGGGAGGGTGGATACACCCCTCACCTCGTATTTTCCCCAAATGAATCTGATAGAAATTTCGAGATGGCTATTTGCTGTCGTAGAAACTTTAAAACAGGCTCATTAGATTGAAAACTGAAAGGGCTAGTGCTCTTTTTAATAGTCAAATGGGATTGGACGGCAACTAACCCCTTCTCCCACGCCCACCATTTCCCCAAACACATCCAATCAAAATTTTGAGATAACCGTTTTGTTCAACGTAATTGGAAGGTCAGGAATATATGTCTTTAAGGATGACAACCCCCCCCCCCACACACACACACACAATCCTCAGGGCAAGGGTTGCCATTTATGTCTTGGGGACTCAAAACGAACAGAAATTACAATAAATAGCCGAGTCAAACTCAAAACGAGCAAAAATTAACATTAGCATGGCTGATAACCCCCATGCCTTCTCAAGACCAGAACATAATTTGTGCTTACTGAAAACAAACAAGTTTTAAATGTTTTCAATGTTTTACTTTTATAAATAATAAATTATCAAAACTTTAAGGAATAATATCAGTATATGTCAATTGAGCTGACAATCCATGGTCATTCGTTTTTTTTCTTTCAATAAGACGCAAATTATGTTCCGATCTTGAGAAGGCATGGGGGTTATCAGCTGTACTAATGCTAATTTTTGTTCGTTCTGAGTTTAACTCGGCTGTTTATTGTAATTTTTGTTCGTTTTGAATTTCATTTATTTATTGATAGTGATTTGTGGTAGTTTTACGCTTGGAAGATTATTTTACTTTATTTCCGCTCGTTTTTCGATTAATGGAGTTTTTTACTTTTCTTTGAAAAACTTGTTTTTGGAGAAAGTTTTTTTTTAGTTAATTTTAATCAAGAACAGGTCTGAATTTCAAGTGCTTGTCACTTTTTGTTATTGGGGAAAATCGATCCTGGAGTTTTCACCTACTAGCCTCAGCTCCTTCTGACTTTGTACACTGGAGAATATGAATATCTTCTACTTGGTGAAATGGCAACAAAATAATATATTAATTCCAACTCCTTGCTGCTGAGAAACAAAGAGTTCACAAGAGAAAAATGTTGTGACTCAGAACTTCGCGTTCTTGTTTTACTACTTAACATTTGAACATTTGGTACATAACATTTTAAGAAAAAAATCAGGTTTCAATTCCAGAAACCTGAGGTTTCTGGAACATTTTTTTTCAGGTTTCTTAAAAAATCAGGTTTTTTCTCAAACATCTGCATAGCAACAACAGGTTAATAAAACAATGGGTAAAATGACGGGGTTGTAGGCTTCCCTTTTGACAAATGCTTAGAGAAACAACACGATTGAACACAAAAATATGGTGATTGATGCCGCAGAAATAAACCAATGTAATTAAAGCACGTTTTTTAGTATGGAAACATTTGACTCTTTTTGTCTGTGTCCCTTAAATAATTAAATTAAAAAACAAGGTTTTTCAACTGAAAGTAAGTAACAACATTAAGACTTAAAACGAACAGAAACTATTACGTATATGAGGGGTAGTCCTCTCCTCAGTACCTCGCTCTTGACGCTAAAGTTTGAATTTTTGTTCCAAATATTTGAGAATGACTCCTGATGCACAAGGGCCGTTTCATTAGAATAATAAGCTTTTAACAAATTCCAAAAACTGTTTAGTGTAAAGAGCGAGGTAATGAGGAGGGGGGAACCCCCTCACATATGTAATAATTTCTGTTCGTTTTAAGTTTTAATGCTGCTCCTTACTTTCTGTTGAAAAAAAGTATCTTTTTATTTAATTTCTGATATGTTTTTAATTAATGTTTGGATATCCAGCTCCCCCTCCCATAGAAATTTCCCTTCCCCCACGAAAACACCTCCATCGAAAGATCCTCTAATGTAAGCACCCCACAAAAACCTCCCCCCGAAAATATCTTTATATGCTTCCTAATAGCCAATACTATATGCAAGCAATGGCCAAAGCTCATAACATGCAGCCCTTCCCCCGGGGGCTGTGGGGTGTCAAGTTATCCCCATAGACATAGTTATTAGATCTTTCGACCATGCTGAAGAATATGCCTATCTCAATTTTGATCGGACAATTTTGGGTAAAAAAAAGGGGGTGGGAGGGGGGCTAGCTGCCCTTCAGTATTTTCGATCACTTAGAAAGGGCAATAAAACTTTTTATTTCCAATCAAATGAGTCCTGATCTTCTAGGATAACTGGTTCGATACGGTCACCCCGAAAAAAACAAGAACAAATAAACACGCATCCGTGATCTTGCTTCTGGCTAAAAAATCAACATTTTTTTTATATAGGAGCTTTAAACCTCTATATTAGGGTTCTCTGATATTCTGAATCTCAAGATATGATTTTCGTTAAGATCACTTGATTTCTTAGGGGTCGTTTCCCCCATTTTTCAAAAATTAGGAAAATTTTCTCAGGCTCATGACTTTTGGTGGGTAACATTAAACTTCATAAATTTTACATATTTTGAATAAATATCAAAATTCTATTCTTTTGATGTATCTATTATTATCAAGATTCTGTTTCTTACAGTTTCGGCTACTATAGAGCCGCATCGCTCCTTACGTACAGTTCGTTACCACGAACTGTTTGATAACATCATGGTTGCAGCGGCAGCTGCAACCTAGTAAAGAGCGAACCACAGCCCATAGTAACCAAAAGTTAAAAAACGCATTTTCAAAAAAACTATCTATTGAGAAAAATTGCCATTTGACACTGAATCAGGAATGGTAACTATTGTTTCGGTTAATCTTAGAAGTAAAAGTTTATTGCGAAAAGAAATTTATGGTAATTTCGAAAAGAGCCTGAAAACCCTTGAAAATGGCGTCAAATCGAAACAAGAAGCGCACCATTGGAGTCAGCCTGATCGAAAACCTTTTGTAGGATAACTACAGTCCCCCACATTGAATATCAAGAAAAATGACTTTTTTGGATGGGTAGCGCTGATCTGTCTCCCTTTTTTTTCTTTCTTTTTTTTTCTAGAAAGGTAGAGAGATGACCAGACGATCATAGAGAGGTCCGTAATTGCTCATTCAAAAGGTAATTAAATTTTTAAATGCCCTTTTTAAGTGACCGAAAAGATCGGAGGACAAATAGCCCCCCTCCCTTCAGGCCCCCTCCCCCAACAAGTTCTATGCAAATTTTGAGATAGCCATTTTGTTTAACATAGTTCAAAGGTCGAATATAGATGGTTTTGATAACGTTAAGCCTCTCTATAGTTCCTGAGGAAGGACTGCATGTGGTATCGGGCGTATCGATATGGGGCGTATCGGTATCGTGCGTATTGGTATCGCATGTATCGTATCGGGAATATCAATATCCGCTGTTGTTTTTTTTCAGGTATTTTCTAGGCTCATTTTTTTTAAAGGATGTCCCGGCGAGGTATAATGGTTGCAGCGGCAGCTGCAACCTAGTAAAGAGCGAACCAAGGGCCATAGTAACAAAAAGTTAAAATTTGCGTTTTGAAAAAAAAACTGCCTGGTGAAAACAATTCCCATCTAACACTGACTCAGGAATGTTAACTATTATTTCGGTTCGTCTTAAAAGTAAAATTTTATTGCGAAAAGAAATTTACGGTGATTTCGAAAAAAAACCTGAAACCCCTCGCAACGTCAGATCAAAATGAAAAGTGTGCCAATGCAATCAACATGGTTAAAACCTTGTACAGGGAAGTTACAGTCCCCCTCCCTGATCACTTTTTTGCATCGGCAGCATTGATCTTTCTCCCGTTTTTTTTTTTTTTTAAACATGCCTAGCGGGCAACAAGAACATCATAAAGATATTCTAATGACTCATTCAAAAGCAATCTCTCATATCTACGTGCTTTAAGGTACAGGGAAATATATTTTTAATTTGAAACAAGTTGAGCTTTCTTGTCTGCAAAATGAACACGCAGAAATTTATGTACAAAAACTTTTACAGTTGCTTTTTTTAAATACATTTTTTGTTAGTTTCTGTAAAGTAAAAGTTTATTGCAAAAAGAAATTTATGACAATTAAACCCCTCGGAAATGCTGTCAGATCAAAATAAAAAGTGTACCATTGGAATCAGCATGGTCGAAAACCTCGTACGGGGAAATTACAGTCCCCCTTCTTGAACAAAAAGGAAAATCACTTTTTTGAATCGGTACCACTGATATGTCTCCCGTTTTTTTTTCTGTTTTTTTCAACAGACCTAGCGTGCTACCAAAACACCATAGAAAGATGCTTAATCGCTCATCTTAAGCCTATTACTAATATCTACTTGCTTTTATCAATTTTACAATTCAAAAGTGCCATATAGCACTAAAAACGGCACTTTCGGTACCACTTCTTAAATGGAAGAGTTTGGAAGCATAAAACGGTACCATAAAACGGAAGTAATTGAACAGCATACAGAAATATTGGATTGATTTATCAAGCAGCATTTTGCTCTTACCAGCTATAATACCAATAGTGGGTAATGTACAGTCTTAAATTGTAAGAAATATGCTTTATCACTTGAAATGGAGATCAAACAAGACATAATATGAACTCTGGAAATCCGATTATTTCTCTCTATACAAGAGTGAATTTCAAGCTATGACACAAATTATAAAGCTAGTCTATTGTCCTAATACTATCAAGATGGCCTTACTTCGAACTTGCGTACAAACTAATCATGACCGATTGTCCTTTTCAGAACCAAACCGAGAACCAGTCATTGAACTGAGCCATTGTGCAGAAGTGATACCAAATTAAACGTACAAAAATAAAGTTAAATCCTAAAATAGATTGTTGCTTTATCTTAAAAGGAATTGATCCTAAAAGGGATTGATAATATTTTGATTCTATAAAAAGTGACCTTAATTGGTTTGCTTTTAATGTACCAAAACTCCTATATTATTTTGTGTTTTCAGTAAAGCGCTAGTTTTGTATAATCCTAGAAGCATTGGGAAACATAATTAGTTGGTTTATTTGCACTAATTTTATTAATATATGTTAGATAGGCTGTAAAGTAACATTTTTTGTTCGTTTTAAGTTTCAACTTCGCTCTTTACTTCCCTCGGAAAAACTTCGTTTTTTTAAATTAAAATACACTATGAACCAACTATATCCTATTAATAGCGTCTCCTAGATCTGCTGGAAGCAGTAAAGAAATACCAAATGGAAAAGAAAGAGGTCGGAGGCACTGAAGCCTCAACAAAATTGAAAAAAATGCCTTTGGGGCTAGGGGGTTAGAAAAGAAGGCGGGCAGTCCTACAACACCTTCTAAAATTCTCTTGGTCTTGGAATTTTATCTTAAGGTACTCTTCATTTTTTCTTCAGGAAAACAAAGTTTGTTTCCAAACAATTCGTGAGTAAGGAGCGACTCAGCTCAATAGTAAACTGTAAAAACGTAAAAACGAAGCTGTAAAAACGTGATTTTGATAACAATAGATGCATCAAAAGAATTTGATTTTTATACTAATTCCAAAGAATTCAGTTTAAAAGTCCAAAGGGGTTTTAAAATGATTCCATAAATCAAAAGCTAAGAGCCTCAGAAAATTAGCCTGATTTTCGAAAAAGATGAGAAACAACCCAAAAAAGTCAAGCTTAATTAAAATCACACCATCAGATTCAGCACACCGAAGAACCCTATTGCAGAGGGTTTAAGCTCCTACCAACAAAATGTTGAATTTCGAGTGTTTTTGCCAGAGGAAAGATCACGGAGGCGTGTTTGTTTGTTTTGTGTTTCCCTATGTGTAATCATCTGGAACTAGGGGTACTAAAAGATCGGAAGAGGGTTCGAAAAGTCCTGCCTTTTTCAAGTTACCAAAAAGATTGGAGTGCAACTAGTCCCTCATCCACAACCCCTTTCCCCCAGAGACATTGAATCAAAACCTTGAGATAGCCATTTGATTCAGCATAGTTGAAAGGTCCAATTACTATGCTTTCGGGGATGCCATAGCCCCCCCCCCCATAGTCCCTGAGGAAAGGGCTATAGGTTACGAAATTTACTCATTGTTCACATTTGTTCTTTGTTATCGGGAAACATACGGCTATTTTTTGGGGCACGGAATTTTCTGCAGAGGATTTTCCCCAAGGAAAATTTTCCTCGGTGGGAAAGCTTCTGGTGAGAGTTTTCCAGGGAATATCTTAAATGGGGGATGGTTTAGGGGTTTTCCTGACATGATTTGAAAAGCGGTCACAAATTAAATGTAAAAAATTTAAACTGAAAGTAAGGAGCAACAAAAAAACTTAAAACGAACAAAAATATTTCTGTATATGAGAGGGGGCTACCCCTTCCTCAACTTCCACTCTTTACGCTTAAGTTTGACTTTTGTCACAGTTCTTTAAAAAGGACTGTTGAAACACAAGGCTCGTTGAATTTGAAAGATAAGTAATTTGTGAGAATTAAGACTCTAGTGTAAAGAGCAAGAGTTGAGGAAGGGGCAGCCCCCCTCATATGTAAAATAATTTCTGTTCGTTTTAATTTTCAATGCTGCTCCTTACGTTCAGTTGAAAAAAAAACACTTTCTTTTCTTAATTTTACAATAGCTTATGGGGACTGAAAAAGTTGGTTTAGTTAAATCTGGTAAAAATTATTTTGGAGCTTAGGCTACCTACAATCAATGCTATAAAAAAAATATAAATGAAAAATTGGGAGCTTCAGTTTTACCCTATTTAAGTAACTAAGAACTGCTTCTTTTTCATACTTCGAACAAAGAAGAATGCAGATTCTGTCGATTTTTTTTTGCAAAAAAAAAACCTCTTGCAATTCTGCACAACTAAATATAATTGCTTATTCAATATGGATAGCTGCATTTCAAGAATTAGTCAATCCAAAATATATCTTCCGCAGTCTGAATTATTTATCAAGAAAAGATCTCAGGTTGAGTTATATTTTTAATTATCTCGATGTTTGACATTTTATTGGCTCGATGCCGCAAATTATTTTCAGTAATTTGAATTATATATTCAGTATATAAGCGATGCCATCTGCATCACTTAATCATGTATCTAAAGCTGCACCAGAAACTGGGGTATTTAATTTCTTTATTCGTTCGAGATCTCTAGACCACCCGGCGTGGTGTAGCCTAAATTGTTTAGGAAAATCTCAATGGCTTAGGGTTCAAACCATGACGAGGAGTTTGTCTCTGGAAGAGAAATATAAAAAAAAACAAGTTTTTTTAACTGAAAGTAAGGAGTTAAAACTTAAAACGAACAGAGATTATTCCGTGTATGAAAGGGGCTGCCCCCCCTCAACGCCTCGCTCTTTACGCTAAAGTTTTTTATTGTTAAAAAAAATTGTGAGAAAGTCAAACTTTAGCGTAAAGAGCGAGGCGTTGAGGGGGGGCAGCCTCTTTTCATATACGGAATAAATTCTGTTCGTTTTAAGTTTTAACGTCGTTCCTTACTTTCAGTTAAAAAAAACATGTTTTTTTTTATTAAATTTTTGAACATTTTTGAATTAATGCAGATTTTGATTTAGGCTCACCGTACATGAATAATTAAAACAAAATTTGCATATGAATTTTACTTTTATTTGGTTAAATGGCTTTCTCGAAACTTGTTTAATTTTATTTACAAACGTTTTTATTAGTAATAAATATACGTAACTTACGAATTAACATACGTAACGAACTTCTATATTCATATATTTTTAACACGTATATTAACGTATTAAAAGGGGGTTCGCCCCCTAGTCAATACCTCGCTCTTTAAGCTAAAGTTCAAATTTTGTTCCAATTCTTAAAAAATGACCCCTCAATCACAAAGGCCGTTAATTAGAATAGATAGCTCTTTTGAAAGTACTAAATAAACTTTAGCTTAAATAGCGAGTTATTGAGTAGGGGGCGAACCCCCTCATATACCTAATCATTTCTGTTCGTTTTAAGTTTTAATGTTTCTTCTTACTTTCAGTTGAAAAAAACTTGTTTTTTTTTTTATTTAATTTCTGATCGTTTTTTAAATAATGCTGGGAAATCTGGCGCCCCCTTAATAGAAATGTTCCTTCCCCCAAGGAAATATACTCCATGGAAAGATCCTTCCTCGTAAATCCTACTCTAACGCCGACCCCGCACTAGAAAAAAAATCCTCCTGAGAACGCCTGTATGCTTCCCAATAACCAATACTGTATGTAAACAATGGGCAAAGTTTATAACTTGCAGCCCTTCCCCCGGGAACTGTGGGTGACTAAGTCATCCTCAAAGACATATTAATTAGATTTTCGACTATTCTGAAAAAAATGGCTGTCTCAAAATTTTGATTGGGTGACTTCGGGAAAAAATGAGCGTGGGAGGGGGCCAAGTTGCCCTCCAATTTTTTTGGTCACTTAAAAAGTGAACTAGAACTTTTAATTTCCGTTAGAATGAGCCCTCTCACGATATTCTAGGACTACTGGTTTGGTACGATCACCCCTGGGGAAAAAAAAAAAAAAAAAACAAATAAACACGCATCCGTTATCTTTCTTCTGGCAAAAAATATCAAATTGCACGTTTTGCAGATACAAGATTCAAACATCTACATTTGGGTTATTTGATACGCTGAATTTATTGGAAGGATTTTCATTAAAATTTTATAGCTCTTGGGGGTTGTTTTCCCCTTTTTTGAAAGTCAGACGAATTTTTTCAGGTACGTAGGTTTCGAAGGGTAAGACTAAACTTAACGAAACATATATATTTGAAATTCGCGTAAAAATTTGATTCTTCTGATGTATCTATTAGTATCAGAATTCCTTTTTTTTAGAGTTTCGGTTACTATTGAGCCGGGTGGCTCCTAACTTACAGTTCGTTACCACGAACTGTTTGATCTTTAGCCACTAAATGACCAAAATCGCTTTTTGTTAGCCAATTTGTATTTTTCGGAGCAAGAAAAGGCTCTAATCCCCTCATTCCCCGAGCAAATCTCAGGAGGTGTTAAAGTTTTGATTAAGGTAGAGACAAATTAGATGTTTTAAATTGATTGACTCGCAGTTTAGGAAATCCTTGGGTATTAAAGTGCTTTTTGAGTGTTCGCACATATCTTTCTCTTCCATTTTGGTATATGGTGTCTTGGTTCACTCTTTTTCACCGCTTTTTTTAGCCACTCTCCCAGTATTAGTAATTCGTTATTTTTTAGAATTCTGTTTTTAAATCCTAATAGAAAAATGTCGAAAAAGATGACGAAACAACAACTGAAGATAATTAGGGTAAAAGCTGCACTGACTGTTGTGTGGATTCCAGTGGTCCATATTTTGTGCTCATGCCATGGGCTGTAAAGATATTATCGTCATCATTCTGCTTAGTCTTGTATTTCATACCAAATAGTGTAAGAAATTTCTAAGAGGGGAAACTGGTGCTAATGTGGAAACGAAATATCACCAACACCTTCTTGCGTTTGGCGACTTAATTTGACCCAACACTTCTATGTATCGATATTGTTAGGTGTTTTAAAATGAAGTAGAATGCCAATAAATCAGAATGTACCAATCCCCCCTGCCAATGGGCCTAACACCTTGAAGTCAACTAACCTACTTAACATGTACAGTTTTTTCGAGCTAATCTAGCCTACTTCGTGCAGATTAGATTTTGGCTTAATATAATTCTTTAAAAAAAAATGCAGATTAACTATCCCTCAAAGAGAAATTTCAGCTTTAATCTTAATGCATTCTAGATTAATTATTCCAAATACTGAATTTACTTTGAAATTTTTTGCTTTATTAATGAAGTTGCCAGGCGTTACACTTTAAGTGGCGCTAGTAGCTTTAAGTGGCGCCAAAGATTTAGCTTTTTTAAGTTTACCATTCTTCTTTTTGTTCTATACTTTATTTTGCGGGGTATTCACCCCAAACATAAACGGAGGACCCTGACGACTACCCTATAAATTTGGAAGCATATCAAATAATACGTTTTAAGCGGTCGACGTCCTTCAGATTGCATTCTTTTATTTCTGAACTTGATTTATTGTAGGTATAAAAAGGGTTTTATCTCAGTTTTTTAGATTCTTTGTTACAAAGAAAGGTCTAAGATACCAAAGAAATTGTGAAACATCTCCGCTTTCTTTCACCTTGATCTTTACTCTTTAAAATGTTTTATCCCCAAACCGGATCGCTAACTAGAATTAAAAGGTTTATTATCTTAATTTGAAATGATCTAACTTCAATTTAATCTTGATTAATTGCTTTTTGCACGTAAAGTTTCAACTAAAAATTTAATATGCTCCAAAAGCTAGATTTTCAACAGGATTTGAAAATATTAGCTTACCGCATGTTCGACATTACCAAGCAAAAATGTAGTCCTGGGTGAAGTAGGCCATCAAAATAAGCGACCGAGCGAATAGTTCAACGTTACTTGGTTGAATATGAAAATTAAGTACTGGTGAAGTTGTCCATCGAGATAAACCATTCGATATAAACTAATCGATCGATGGTTTTACTTTGATCGATTCATTTGACATTCCTTGGTAGGGTAGAAAATGGTAGTATATTAAGGCCATTTCCGTGGAACCCCTGTTTTGAGCTAAGCCACGGTACTGTTTTTTTTACATTATTCCGTTGCGTATAATTTAAATAACTGCGGACTATTCAATAAAATCAGTGTTTTCAAATGAAACAAAATAACTATAGCGAACTCCCAGCTTTGTACAAGACCAGTATTGAAATAGCCTATTCAGTTTTATTCAGCCAAATTCTCAAAATTAAATAAGACCCCTTAAAAAGCGGTGAAAATGAGTTGAACGCTAGAGGGAACAACCACGTCACTAGTTGACTTAAAATGTACCCACCCCTTAGGGTAGTTCCTTTTAAAATTTTATGCTACCAGAGGTTTATCAATTCCTACTGATCAAAAATGAAGTCTAAGCACTCTAGCTTAGAGGGGAGGCTTGCATATAGGGATAGCTTGGAGTTAAAAAAGAATCGCTAAAAAATATGTTTTTATTGTGACTACACTATGAAAAATAGTTTCTCTTTCAATGCTAACTAAAAATGTTTACAATACCTCAGGTTTGGGCTCACAACCCAACATAAGTTTTTTGTAAGAAAAATATTCCGGCGAATTCCCCTTTGAAAGATCATTTGTTAATGCTGCCTTTGGTAGCTTGAAAGTCCACAAAAGCGATGCTTCTACAAACGGCAGACATAATTCGTATGATGGATGTGCGTCAATGATGTGCCTCATTCGTATGATGCACAAAATAAGTTTTTCAAAAAAAAGTAATGAACTCCATTAAACCAAAAATGAAAAAAAAAAAAAAATAGAATCAAATAATCTACCAAGCATACAACTATCACAAATCAATATCAGTTAATAAATGGAACCCACAAAAAAAAATACAGAAATTAAAATAAGTCAAACTCAAAACGAGCAGAAATTAATCTGAGTAAGAATCTAAACCTATGCTTTCTAAGAGCCAGAATATAACATGTAACCTTGATAAAAAAAATTTAAATGAATATACTGAAAAAATATGCGTTTTTAGCATATTACGCATATACTGAAATTTATTCGTTTAAATCATATTTTGTTTTTGATTTCTGAAAGTTATTAAAGTGAAAACACTTGAAATAATTTTGAACTTTCTACGACAACGCTATCTATAAAAACCTTATGTGCCCCCAGGGTATAGCTTAAAACCTTTGCCCTTGGGGGTTTGTCATCCTCAAATACATCGTTTCCAGAACTTTCAACTACGTTGAACAAAATGGCTATCTCAAAACTTTGATCGAATGGGTTTGGGGAAATGGTGAACGTGAGAGGGGGTTAGTTGCGCTCCATTCAGTTTCGCCTATTGATTTCCAATCAAATAAGCCCTTTTTTAAGTTTCTACGACAACACTTTCTATATAAGCCTTATATGCCCCCAGGGCATAGCTTACCCCCCGTGCACTGAGGGTGGGGGGGGGGGGGGAGTTGTCATCCTTAAAGACCTAATTTCCAGAACTCTAAACTACGCTTAACAACACGTGTATCTAAAATTTTTGATTAGATGTATTTGGGGAAAGGGTGGGCGTGGTAGGGGGGTTAGTTGCCCTCCAATCACTTTCGACTGTTAAAAAGGGCACTAGCCCTTTGAATTTCTAATTTGAATTTTCCCTTTTTGAACTTTCTACGACAAATATTTCTATAAAAAGCCTTAGATGTCCCCAGGGCATAACTTACAACCCTTGCCCTGAGGGCTGTGGGGGGGGAGTGTCCTCCTCAAAAACATAATTTCTATCTGGAAATCATCTACGTTGAACAAAATGGCTATCTCAAAATTTTTATTGGATGCGTTTGAGGAAATGATGGGCGTGGAAGGGGTGTTAGTTGCCTTCCAATCACTTTCGACTATTAAAAAGGGCACTAGCCATTCCAATTTCCAATCGAATGAGCCCTTTTCGAAGTTTCTACGACAACTCCTTTGATACGAAGTGCCCTGGTCTGAACATATATATATATATATATATATATATATATATATATATATATATATATATATATATATATATATATATATATATATATATATATATATATACTATATGTAATACATTGTGCCAACATCGTTCTTTACTTAAGTAGGGCTACTGCACTGCCTATGATTAAATCTACCGTATTTTTTCGGAATTAGTTAAAAAAACAAAGTGTATCATATCATCGACAGGTTATTCTAATGGCTGGGGGTTGCAATAAGGACTAAATAATAATAGTAATAATAATAATAATAACATGTTGAAAACTCATCGTATACAGTAAATGTACAATGACAGAGTATATAGAATAATACGAAAAGAGGAAACAGAAAGAAAACATACTCAAAAATAACAACAAAAACAACAACTTCTTCAAAAATAACAGCAAAAAACAACAACATCTGGAAGAAAAAAAAAGAAAAAGGAAAAGAATGACAAAAAAATGGGAAACAATTGAAATAATTAAACAAGCAAACTTGCCCACTCATGCTTTAAAATTACTGGTTTTATTTTTTGCCGGCTAATAAGTTTCTCAACAGCTAGATTTAGGTCGGCTAGGCTGTAGCTTCGAATCGCAAAATTATCTTTTGTCCATGGTGGCAATTTTAGTAGGTACTATGCGAGACAGAAAAACAAAGAGCGGATTTTAGACTTTTCATGGTTTACCAAGAGTTTCCAGAAAGGGGTCGCATATTAATATATGTGAGAGAGCGGTAGCGTTGTAAATACTTGCCAGTAGTGGACGGTTAAATCTCATAGTGGATTTAACGATCAAGGCATAGGAGCTGGAAATTCGCCGTTCAAGATGTGAGAATAGGAGGGAGCGGGTATGTTGTAATGAGGTACCTATTGGCAGCCCCAGATATACTATTTTATCAACTGGTTTTACTGAGCACTCACCTAGTGTGATATTAGTTGGAGGAACATTCTTCCGATTATAAACAAGACTTCCGACTTTTGGGAGTTAAATCTCAGACGGACTTTCTCGTAATTGGACGGAAGACAAGAGAATATTTCTAAAAGACAGTTAAGCGTCCGGCTGAGATTCAGCGTATCTTCAGCATAGCATACCAGGGAGATGTCTATGGAACTGAGAATGCATGATGAAGGACATCTATCTTGATGCTCAATAATGTAGTTGTTGAAGAAATTGGGGGATAAAACTGCCCCCTGACGGGCACCTTTGCGGACTGGTATCAAAGCTGACCATGGTGCTGGTGGAAGGCCTTTATCGGGAGGTTGCTTGAGTCGCACGCGAAGGTCAGAGTAAAGTTCATGGAAAGCCCGAATGATAATTGAGTTCACTCCACTTTTAGCTGAGTTTAGTAACATAAGCGCAAGAATCAATGAATCAAACGCTCTCTGCTGGTCTAAGCCACCGATTGCTAGGCTTTCTCCTGATTTGTGTGCATCTAGGAGTGCATTTGCAACGACATGGAGAGCTTCAGCACAACCAATACCGCGTTGGAAACCGAATTGTCTTGGAGGACTGCAACACATTCTCTCAAATTCATTTACGAATAGAAGTTAAAATAATTTGCAAAGAGAAGTAGCAACCGTAATTGGACGGAAAGAAGAGCACTGCATGGTAGTTTTTCCTTTTTTAGGAACTGGCGTAAAATCTCCAATTGAGAAAGTGGTTGGGGCTATACCCTGAATGAGGATAATCTGCATCAGGAGAGTTACATGACTAATGAGAGCGGGCCCACCACTTTTTAAATGGAGTGTGCTGATTTCATCAATCCCTAAGATTGTTTAGGTTTTAGGCGAGAGATGGCCTTGCACACAGCTCTATCTGTTACAACATAATCACCCTGAGGCCAACTAGCTAAGAAGTCCAACTCAGCTTCGTATCATTCGTTGAGGGCTGGGTCAAGAGCCAAAAATTCTGACTCATAGTACGCATACCATTCAGAATCAGGGATAGAAGATGCGGACAAAGACTCATCGCTTTTAGAGGATAGAAAACGCCAAACGAGAGAAGGATTCTTTTTGGCCCTTGCCGATTCAATATCAATCATCTTTTTTCTGTGAGCTTTTAGCTCCTTCGCGAATTTCCTTTTTATGAACAGGCGAATTCAATTGACTACCCCCGAACGGGGTCGTCCACAAGAAATCCAAAGTTGAAGCCAGAATTTAGACTTAGAATGGATATGCACTAAACCTGGATTTTTGGACCTGCCAGGAAGGGTAGGATGACGGGTTCCACTTAGAGGGACGGCAGCTTTTTCAGCACAGCGAAGGGCATGGCCAATTTCTGCGCAATATATGTCGACTGATAGTTGTGTTTCCTCCTTTGAAAGAACAGTCAATCTGGAGAGAAGGTGGAAAGGGATAAGGATCTTACTAACCACTCTGGCGGCTTCTTCTTGAAATAAAACAGGGTTAATTTTACGCCAATCACGACGAGACCTTGGAGGTGTTTTCGAAGTTGTTTGTGTTTGTGTATCGGAGCTGTGGCAAGGAATCTCGGCTGAGAACTGTATTGGTAAGTGATCAGATAGCTGAAAATCAAGCACAACATTGACAGGCGAGATCCTGAGATTTGCAGACGCTACGACATGATCGAGATCTGATGTAGACATAAAATGAATGTAACCCGCCCTTCTTTCATAGAGGTCCAATCGGGCACAGATGAAAAATGACATAATTATAGCTAGAGGTCTGGTTTTACTAAATAAGATCTACCAACCCTCCTTGTTGAGGGAAAGCTCTCTCCCCTGGGAATTTGCCTGGGTTTAACTAAAGTAACGTGTTAAGAAGATAGCGAGCTGAAAATATCACGTCAAAATGTTTCTAAACTAACTTCGAAAGACAAAACTAAAGCAGAAATCGTTTTTTCAAGAAAAACAACATGTATTCTTTTTTTTACGAAGGTTAGGATACATTTGTATCCAGGTTTGTAGTTGAGTTTGAAGTTTATATTTCAAAGTTAAACAAGGAATCCAACCTTAAGCTTGTTTCTCTTTTTTAATTGCCTTATCTTCATTACTGGGGGCTTATTAATCACTTAAAATGCATAATTTGTGTTTTCAGTACTCTTTTATTTGTTAAAAGCAGCAAGCACAGTTTTTTCACCTCAGAAGGTTTCCAGTGGAAAATTCTAATTTTGCTTGGGAATATGGAACTATCTTGACTTTTGAATCTAAAAAGGAAATAAAATAACCAGAAGTATAAGAATTATTTCTAGAAAGTGGAGTATTTTTTATGCAGTAACATCCTCGAGAAACAAATTCAGGGGAAATCACCTGAACGACAAAGGTCACTACAACTAGTGATAAAAAATTGACCCATTTCTATGTTTTGGGTTTCGAGTGTGGGTCAGGATTGCCTTAGCCGTATAGAATACCGAAAATCTCGCAGATTTTCAATTCCTGTGAAAAAATAATTCTGCTCCCAATCCATTTGAAATTTTGTAATAAAACTTTTATTAAAATTCAGTTCATACAATCAGCCAGTTTGTTCTGTAAGTACCTATTTGTAGACGTTGTAACACAATATCCGCCAGGTGCATAGGTTTGTCCTGCTTGAGAGCTTTTAATAGCAAATTGATTCAGTAGTATATTTTTGGGTTTTTATTTTCTAAAAAAAATGTCTCTCTACTAACCGCAAAGATCGTTATTAAGGACTACTTAATTTTGACAGCATTCAGAAACCGTCCGTGAAGTCCGAGCAGCCTTCCTTTTACCTGAGGGGCAGTCAGTTCGTCGTCCTCAATCATTTCCCAGACGGCATCGAGATAAACGACAAACGGGAGAACCAGAACAGTATATCAGAAAAGGAGAATTAGAGAAGGTACATTTTATTCACTTCTTCTATTCTGCAGTACTCTACAAATCGCATATACATTAAGTTTATCTCATTTAGGAGTCAAATACCGCTCCTTTGCAGCCGGATTTTACGTTGCATGATGAAAATACATACGATCCTTCATGACGGCGAATATTTGGTTCGTTTCGGGTTCAGATCAGAGTAAAAAAAAATAATCGCTTTTCCAGCCGAAAACACTTTATTTGATAATACTGAAAAGTTTTTCATTTCTATTCTGATAAATTTGAACTACTTAAGTTCTTTCTTAATCACCTTCTTTTTCGGCCTAGAAAAGTCTTTTTTTGAAGAATTTAATAAGAATACAAAGTATTTTTTTCAAGAATTAAATAGGAACGCTTCAGATAATTTCACTTTCTATGAGATATACCTGCTGCAATTTTGGCAGCGACGATACCGACGTCGTATTACTCGACAAAATCACCCTATTTTGTCAAAATTAAATTTAAAAATAAAATCTTTTCAAATAAAACTAAACCACGACTTTAAAACTGAATACGAACAGGGATTATATTGCATGTGAGAGGAATGTCCCACCTTAACTCCTTTGGTCTTTACACTGAAGTTTTACTGGTACTTTATCGAAAGTTTTTTAGTACAATCTATGGATTCAGTTGGTAATTGCAAGCATTTCATTATCAATTACCAACCAAAACATTTGAACTAAAAATAGTACTGTTCAAAGAATACGTGCATCAATAAACCCTTCTATTCTTCAGGCATTGCGGCAAGGCTAGGTTTATAACCCCACCCTTGTCTTTGATTTTTTTTTCATTTTTTTTTTCAAGTACTATAAAGGAATGGGTTCAAACTTAAGAAAAAAAGGGGGGTTGGGAGTAGCCCTTTTTATATAGAGATTGACCTCTATTCATTTTACGTTTTAATTACTCTTTACTTGCATTTTAAAAGCCCGGTTTTTTTTATTAAATTTATTTATTCTTAAGCCTCTTCCTAAGCTCTCATTTCTTACACTAAGCTATTGGTTTTGAAAAGCACTGTTTTGGTACAAATGAGTCATCAAGGTGAATTTGATTGTTAAAATAAAATAGAATATAAACGTCCTATTAGTAGCTCTAGCCTGAGGGGCTATCACAAAATTTTGTTCATGGCATTTCAGCATTGTTCATGTCAAAATTGTTGTTTCATGGGACAAAATGCTAGGAACCGGCACTTTTTTTGGTGTGACATGTGCCTGTTGGTTAAAAATGGTACCAGATCCTTAATTTTTTGTTGAAAGGAGCAGTATTTCAACAGTACACCTTTGGTTCGATATTATCATCCCTTGGATGAAAAACAAACCCACCTGAATGTGGATCCTTCTGAGGAACCCAAAATTTCGTATTTTTGTAGATATTAGATTTAGAGCTATCAGACATGTTGAATTATATTGTATAGTTGTTATCGAGGTCACATCCCACTTTGGACGTTTTGATTCCCTTTTTTTTAAGTTAGGAATTTTGGGTACAATCCCTTTATGTGGGTCTCTCTAAAGAAGCCCAGCAAGATAAGTCAAACGACAGAGACGCTTTGAAAAACCCGTTTTTACAAAATAATTAATGGAAAAAAACTCCTTGTTTTCCCTATATACAGTCGCTGAGTGACCCGGTCGACCAAGAAAACGTAGAGAGTTTAGGAGGCACATTGGGGGGGTTACAATCCCGTAACCCCCCCTCTTTCGCATCCTTTAAATATAAAAAAAAATTTCTTTAAACTGAAAGTAAGGAGTGACATTAAAACTTAAAAAGAACAGAAATTATTCCGTATATGAAAGAGGCTGTGCCCTCCTCAACGCCTCGCTCTTTACGCTAAAGTTTTTATTGTTTAAAAAAAGAGTTGTGAGAAAGTCAAACTTTAGCGTAAAGAGCGAGGCGTTGAGGAGGGCACAGCCTCTTTCATATACGGAATAATTTCTGTTCTTTTAAGTTTTAATGTCGCTCCTTACTTTCAGTTTAAAGAAATTTTTTTATATTTAAAGGCTGCGAAAGCGGGGTTTGGGGGTGGTAGCCCTCAACTGTGCCTCCTAATCCCTGTACGTTTTAAGGTTCGACCTTGTCACTCAGCCTCTTTAACTCTTTAGAAAACGTAGTTTTTTCAAATAATTTCTGCACGTTTTTGTACAGTTTATTACTTCTTATTGCTTGACTAACTGTTAGCTGATCTTGTCAGGAATTAAAGTTGGGGGGCTGCCGCCCCAAACCCCCCACTTTTGAAGATTCTTTTGTTAAGGCTTTTAATTCCTGAATACTCAAATCACGTCGTACAGGGTGCCTCCTAATCCCTGTACGTTTTAAGGTTCGAACTTGTGACTCAGCCTCTTTAACAGCCCCCAACTGTGCCTCCTAATCCCTGTACGTTTTAAGGGTCGACCTTGTAACTCAGCCTCTTTAACTCTTTAGAAAACGTAATTTTTTTCAAATAATTTAAAAAAGAAACTGAGTTTCTTTTCAAAGTATATAAAAAAGTTGCTCTGATGGTGAATCGAACCCGAGTTTTCCGCCTGAAAGTCTAAAGTCTCAGCCGCTGGACTATACAAACACAATAGTAATTGTTGTTTAGCAAATAGAAGGTATTTTCGACGCAAGCAAATTCCCAAAAATCTTGATATGTGGTTTTTGGAAAACAGGGAAGGAGTGATCAGATTGAGCTGAAATTTCGACGATAAGCTCCCAGGCCCCAGGAAAGCTTATCCTCTAAATTTCAGCCCGATCAGACAACGTTAAAGGGGGTTGTGGAGGGAAAAATTAACATGGGCTAATATAGGAAAACGAGGTTTTTCGTAAATGTAAATTCGGGGGATAATTTTTTCGGTCTGAAAATATCAAAAGGCCCTAACAGGTCGAATTCTGCTTCGAATGAGTCCTCATTCAACCGGATCCGTTGCCAACTGTGGCCTGTAGGCGTGGCTAAGAAAAAAGAAAAGAGATGACTTTTAAGTGGCTATATTTGGTTTTTTGAAAACAGGGAAGGAGTGATCGGATTTAGCTGAAATTTCTAGGATAAGCTCCCGGACCCGAGAACAGCTTAACCTCTAAATTTCAGACCAATCTGAAACCTTTAAAGTTGGGCTGTGGTGTGAGGGTCCAAACTTCCGGCCCAGTTTACCCCATGAAGATAAAGTCGGAGGAGGATGAAATTTTGCTAGTCTCTTAGTTTGAGCTTGGGCTACAAAATGCAATTACCGCCGTCTCTCTGCGACCTCTAGGACCTGAAATCGCTTAACATTGTGGTGGGTCGCCTCTTTATAGAGGCACAAGTGTGCCTCCTTGATTCAAGACACCGCTGAGAGAAATACTTTGTCTAGCGTGGTTTTAAGATATTTAAAGTGTTGTTTTTTGGAGTTTAGATGGGAAAAAAGGTACCTAGTTTAGGTTACGCATTTAATATATGAAATGATATGCCCCCCCCCCCTAATGTGCAAATATATAGCCCAAATTTGTTTCTTAACTATTATATAGTCATCCTATTTTATTTTATTTAATTAGTATTAACCAAACTTGACTTTTTAGAAATGCCCATATAAAGGGATTGTAGCCAATTTTGTATGCTACTAATTTTTAATCTGTAAACTTAATAACACTGTGCCTCATTTATGTGCTATACACAAAATTTTATTTGTTAGGGTCTCAGAGTATGTTGACAAGAATTACTAGTCGCTTACATTTCTTAAAAAAGTTCTTTTTGAATCAGAGCTCTCTTAGATTTAAGGGAGGTTACCAGCCCCCCTCCTAAATCCTATTGTTCACTTTCATTTTTGAATAATCAAGTATATCCCTCAAAATATTTCTAAAGGGCCTGAAACCGAAACAATGGATTTTAGGGTTATCATTTTCATATTCATCCAATTTATCAGGAGTTCTTGATAGGATATTGGTAGTTTTATTCGAATAAATATATTTTAAGGAACATGTCCCCCACCCTTCTTCTTCTGTGCAGGTAAGCATATGAATGGAATCCTTTATTTTTTAGCTACACTATAAATACCTATGTATTAAATGGGTAGCTTTCACCCCACAGCATTGCACATTTATATTTACTCTTCGCTAATGGCAGTGCGCAACTCTATACCATTGTGTATAAACTTATGAAGCCTAGAAGCAATCTACTCTATCGAATTAAGATTGAAAATAGTTTTCCATATTAACCGTCTATTCTGTATGGATTATGCCTACATTATCTTTAGACAAGGACGTGCCAACGTGTAGTATTACGGCCTATGCAATGGAGAAGCTAAATAGTTAACCTTTCGACAATCTTTCTTAGACTTATTACTCAATGGTTTTTTGTCCCTCACTAGGCCAAAACTGGTCGTTTGCGCAATAAAATGACGACAAAAAAGCCCCTTTGCTGTAGCGCCATCTCTTTCGTTGCTGAAAAAGCACTACAGCTGTCACCGTTCGAATGAGTCCTTTCCCATTCTTCTAAGTTCTAAGGCCGCTGGTTTGATACAATCACCCCTGAAAAAAGACAATAACAAAGAAGCCAAAAACAGATAAAAACGCATCCATGACTTTCCTGCTTGTGAAGAATACAAAAATTCACAACTTTTAGTCAGATGTATGAAGACTTAGAGGTTTCATCTATTCTTTCGTGAATACCCTTCTGAAAAATAATACTATTTTGTAGATAGGGGTTTGAAACTCTCTACCAGGCTGTTCTGATACTCTAAATTTAATGCTGCAATTTTCCTCAGCATTCATCCGCTATTCATGGGCGTATTTTTCTAAAATCACACAAATTTTCTTCAACTCACAACTTTTCATGAGTAATTTTAACCTTAATATTTCTTATATGTTTAAAATTTTCACGAAAACCGAATTGTTTTGATGCATTATTTTTTAATCAAATTTCCTTTTTTTCAAGTTCTCTTACTATTTAGCTTAGACCAATTTTTGTTGACAATTGGTTACGATAAATAGTTTGGCTTAGCACTCGTGTTTATCCCCAGGCAATTGTTCTGGAACATCTCCACATGTAAAATTGATTCGCTAAAGAAAAGTAAGAAAACTAAAAAGAATTTCGTATAGACTATAGACTATGTGCAAAAATTAACAAATTTAATAACTTCAACCTCTTTCACCGGGTGCTGTGCGGTGGCATGTCATCCCCGAGGGCATAGTTATTGGACCCTTCAACTATCTTGAACAAAATGACTATCTCAAAATTTTGATCGGACGACTTTGGAGAAAAAGGGCGCGGAAGGGGTTATTTACCCAACAATCTTTTTAGCCATTTAAAAAGGGTACTAAAACTTTTAATCTCTCTTCAAATTAGCCCTTTTGCGACCTTCTAGGCTATCTTCTTTCAAAAAACTAAACAAACTTCCACATTTTTGTAGATGGGACCTTGAAACCTCTACTGTAGTGTTCTCTCATACACTGAATCTGATGGTGTGCTTTTCAACAAGATTCCTTGAATTTCCAGAGATGTTCCCCCCCCCCCTTTTGAAAATAAGGCAAATTTTCTCAGGTTTTTAGATTTTGATGGGTAGCATTAAACTTAACAAATCTTACCTATTTGGAATCAAAATAAAATACCCGTTCTTTTGATGTATCTATTGTTATCAAAATTCTGTTTTTTAAAGTTCTTGTACTATTGGACCAAGTCGCTCCTTACTTAGAGTACATTACCACGAACTGTTTGAAAACACCACGACAATTCTGATAATATCAACATAAAATAACAAACTTAAAATTGAGAAAAGTGACTAAGTTGCGTCAAAAACAAATAAGTAAAAAAATGATGATTATTAATTCCAAATTTTTTCAAAAAACGGAAATAGATTCATATCATGTCAATAGCTTTTAGCAGCATTATGGATGCATAGATTATACAAAGGAATATATTGAACTAAATATTAACGATATTGTTATGGGAAAGTGAAATATTTTTAACGTTGTTGAAAATTCAAAAAAGTAAAAATTCAGGCAAATTGTTGAAAAATAGAGACAGTCCTCCGGAAAATTATGAAAATACGCCTGGGAGCACAAGCTTACATATATGTACTTCCATTGAATGAATAATTACACAAACAGTAAACCGTATTTAGATTTATTTGAATGTTATTTCGCTGCCTCACTTCAAGCGAAAGTGTAGAACCAAAAAAACTTAATACGACACTTACCATTATAATGAAAAACAATTAAATCAGATTGCATTGTTTCTTTTCTTGTAAGGTAATTGAAATGAAGTGAAATTAATTAGGTAACTAGAAGCAGCTGTTTGTCTATTAAATTTACTCTTTTCATTATTATATTATGAACAAAAAATCTTACGCAGTATTTGATGTTTGAAGAGTTGCACCGTTTGGAAAAAAAGGCCAAAAAAGGCGAATTGTCTGGGAAATATGCGAGATTGTTTGAACAACTTTATAAATCCCAAGAGTAAAGAGGCGTGGATCCAAAGGCCCCCACGTCTAAGTATATGTCCAGTTGAGAATTAATTCATTAAAATTGTTGCACATTTCTTATTTTCAAAATTGTCGGTTTCTTGACTATTAGACATTTGTCCATTCTACTCTAACCAAATACATTACTGTATTTGCTAAAAGCACTATTTTAGTCAAATACTTAAGATATTCATTTATTGATGGTTGATAGCTTCAATAAAAGTAATACTTTCGTTTGCAACTGAATGGAAAATTTTATTTAACATTTTATTTTAAAGATTTCTTAGGGGCAAGTCAAATTTAAAGCCAAGCATGGCTTTCGGTCACCAGTTTTTTTTAAAGTCTATTTATAGCAACCTCAGCTTTTTCAAAATCTTCTTGTTAATTGAAACTTTTCAACCACGCATAAGCTTACATAAATAAGCTTAGTAAAAAAAAAAAAAAATGTTTTTCTGGAAAGTGTGCCAGAAAACTAATTTTTGTTTTGGTGATGTAGCCGGGGTCTCTGGAAGCAACGTTCATTTTGACGAGAAATATAGAGACGCAAAGCCTAGTTATTCGTTAGCATTGTAATTTGTTCTTTATAATTTACTACTCCAAAGTTTTTTTCTTTAGTTAAAATACTAAAGCTAGATTAGGTTATAATCTGCCTGCCTAATTTTATCCGTCTGGTTAAAAAACTCGTCACATTTGTCAAAATCCTCTTTTTAATAGTATTAAAGGATAGTATTCATAGTCACAAACGAAGCCGCAATAAACCTTTTTTTCCAAAGTGTGGTAGAAGATTGGACTTTAATTCGATTTTGTAGGCAGGGGGCTCCAAAAACAGTGCTTACTATGACAAAAATATTGAGGCTCTGAATATAGTTGTTCTAATGCACCGAGTTTTATTGTCTATATTTTCCAAGTTTTTTTTTGTAACTAGGATTTGAAAACTAGTCTGGGTTATCACTTCCCATAATTTTCTCTAGAGTCTCTGCGAAACAAATTTTCTACCACATTTTTGTCAGAATCTTCCTTTTAAAATAATCAAATAGTTTTAGTAGTGAAAGCAACTGCAGTAACTTTTTTCTTCGAGAATGTGACAGAAAGTTAAATTTTATTTCTGTGATGTAACCCAAAGGCTAAGGAGTTCAAAACTCTATCCTAAGCCTGAACTTCTATGAATGGACTTTTGAATACATAGATATTTACAGACTATGTCGATTGCCGAGAAACGTCCTCCTTCCCAACCTTAAACAATTTGAACGGACTTAAAATGGCTGGTCCTGCCACTTTCTAAATTCGTATACTTTGAACATATTCAAAATAGATGGGCATACAACTTCTTTAACTTGAATAATGTGAGCCTACTAAACATGGCTGGTTACACCACTTTTTTAACATGAATACTCAGAACTTACTTAAAATAGCTGACTTTGATACCACTTTTTTAACTTGTACACTTTGAACCTAGTCAAAATCAAGAAGGCTTAAAGTAGCTACCATACCACTTTTTGGTTGTTACTTTTTTTTAACCCGAAGAATGTGCACCTACTCACAATGACTGACCATACCATTTTTATAACTTTGACACTGTAAGCCTGCTCCAAATGGCTGGCTATTTCACTTTTATGGGGGGATTTTTCTTTTGCGGAGGCAGCGTCATCTATTTAGTATTGTTTTTCCTTAGAAAAAATCGGGATGCTCTAAGTCTGTTGTGGACGTACACATCCATAGAAAAACTTTAAAATTATCATTTTCTTGGAAAAACTATCGTTCAACAAAAACTTTTAAATATAAACCCGATATTTCGCAACCTCTCCCTATATATGAATTTAAATTATTAAAAGGCTATTGCCTGAAGTATGCACGTCATATTCAAATCTGACCTTGACAATAGAAGTACCACGTTTTAAAACTTGAAACAATTTGCCAATTTGAAAATAACTAATTTTGTACATGCTATTACTACCAAAGATAAAATTAAGCTAAAACATAAATAATATTTTGCAACATAAACACATGTTTATTACTAAGGGAAACTAATTAAAAGATAAAAAGGACAATTTTACATTCTTGAAAACTAAAATCTCGACAACAGTAACGACAACGATCTTAAACGGAAAAATTAAATCATTGTGTAATTTCCGTGAACATAAAGATGAAGAGTGCGAAGCGGGTGGAGTATCTTTTTCTTTCACAAATATTTTGGGTAATTGTCTTCGTGTCAGTTACACTCATTGTTTACTCTTGGAACTGATCATTACTGGGCTGAAACTTCCTTTATAAAAAATCAGAACTAACATGGCACAGATCCTGAGGTATATTTTGGGGTGGGAGGGATGCAAGAGGTCAGAATTCTTGAACGTATGTAGCTAATTCTGCCTGATAATACATTGTTTTGGACTGATAATAGGACTACATGGGTCCATGGCGGCAGTGGACGGCCGTAGAGGGGGGAGTGGGGGAGGGGGTGCAATCCCCCTGGATGAATGTTTCTGCCTTATATTTGAATATCCCAGTGATGGGGTAGACTGCATGGTGACGTAGAACACCATCGTAAGAGGAAAACAGCGGCATGGCGTAAGATCCAGATCTATGAACAACGACAAAGGGCTGCCTCGACCCTTTTTGGGTACCTGCAAGGCAGGGGACCTTGCGGTCAACTCTATTCCCACTTGAGGAGTTAGGCCCCTCGAGGAAATTATAGCCTAGTAAACGAGACACCATTCACACGGGATTCTCATTAATGGATAATTCTTCTGGGCTTGGTCTGTTTTGGCGGGCGTTTTTGGGCTAAAAAACTCTTCCTAGCTAATTTATCTACTATGGGTTGCCTCCCCATAGTAGCATAATATTTGTAGGCATGAACATATAATGCGTCGGAGTAATAGGCTTGATACTATCTGTGCAGATTTCGACTCTTGTTGATAGAAGAGCATCGCCAACTGCTGAAAACCATGTGTGACCAAGATGGACCCAGTATTGCACAAAGTCTCCATTCATACTGGAGGTCCCAGGTAACTCTTGCTGTCCGGTTCTAAGTCGGCTTCAGTGCTTCATTGTAAACATGAGAAGTTGTGTTGGTCCCCGTCCTGCACTGGTATCCGGGACTATTGCTTTTCCTGAGGGTAAAATGATTTCAATGGTTTAAAGAGCATGAAAATTTAAACTTGGAATGTTATGACCTTAAAAAATAAATATCGTATCGACATTTTGACTGACGAATTCAGCCGGTTCGAACTAAACTTATTAGGAGTTTCAGGAACTCATATCCCAGGGATAGGAAGCATGGCATTAGGTGATATAGAGTTTGTTGACTCAGGCAGGAAGGATGTGGTACATAAACAGCGAGTAGGGCTTATGATAAACAAGGAAGCTGCTAAGTCTTGTTTGGGTTGGGAAATTATCAATAATAGAATACTAAACCCTCATTTTATGACTAAAAAGTTCAGGGTATCAGTTATTGTAATATATGTACCTGTGGAACCAACTGACGGAGATACTAGTGACTCACTCAGATACTAGTCCCAGGTAGAAATGTGGTGTTTTTATTTTGAGATTTTAACGCCCAGTTCGGTATAAATAGGGATAGATGGTATTCTAGCCTAGGTAAATTTGGTGGAGGAAAAGAAAACAGTAATGGCTACAGACTGTTGCAATTTGTTTAGGTATAACAATCTAGTTATAACCAATATGGTGTTTGGTCATAAAATGGCGCATAAGCTAACATGATATTCACGTAATGGTATGACAACAAACCTTATTCATCATGTTATTGTAAACCGAAGACTGTCAGGACCAATACAAGATAGTAGGGTTTATAGGAGTGCTGTTACTGATGTTGAAAGTAAAGATCACCACCTAGTAGTGTCTAGGGCCAATTTAAAGCTGAAACTTCGGAATGGTAACTACCTCCCGGGAATTTATGATGTCGGTAGACTCCAGGATGAGAATTAGAGATAAACTTTCCAGGAACAGTTGAATACCAAAGTGGATAATTTAAAATTTGACAATGTGGAATATGAATGGAATAATTTTAGGAAAAGAATTTGTGAAGTCACTGATGGTGTCTTAGGGCAGAAAGTTAGGACTGCAACTAGGAATATGAGTGAAAAAGCTTTGTGCTTAATAGAGAGGAGAGGGGGCTTGTACAGGAATTATATGAGTGATAGACCATATGAAAACAAAAGGAATGTAAAGGAAGTGGAAAAAGCATTAAAATATGAACTAAGGAGGTGTGAAGTAGAGGCCATGGATAAAATTGTCGAGGATCTGGAAGATGCAGCAAGACGGCATAATAGTAAAATATTGCACTGGTATGTTAATAAATTGAGAGGGAGTAGTCATTCTGGACATGTCGCAGTTAAAGACAAGAACTGGGCCAAGAATAGTTTTTACGAAAGAGTTAAGGAAAAATGGCCAAACCATTTTTAAATTTTACTAAACCGAGATGCAGTTCCAGGAAAAGATATAGAGGAAAATAAAAAAGTATGTGATACCTTGGATGTGAAGGAAGATTTTTTTTTGTGAGGAAGTACTAAAAGGATTAAAAAATTATAAGGCTGCAGGTGCTGATACTGCGGTAAATGAGTTTCTTAAATACGGTGTCTCTGAGTTTAGAAATAAGTTATTGAAGATTATGAATATGATTTTTGAAAAAGGGGAAGCACCTAGCGGTTTTAGGAAAACCTTAATTAAACCGCTGTGTGAGAAAGGTGAAAAGAGTTAGTGTGGTAATTATTGAGGCATTAGTTTGGTCTCTGTAGGTAGCAAATTACTCGATAATATGATACTTTTTAGACTGAGAAGTGCTGTAGACAAAGTTTTGAGAGAAGAACACTGCAGTTTAAGAAAAGGTAGAGGATGTGTCGACCAAATTTTCAATCTTAGGATAATAATTGAGAAGTGCCCGAGTTATCAAATACCTTTGGTCCTTAGTTATATAGGTTATAAGCAAGTGAAGAATAGGAAGATAAGTCTGCAAACCGCGATTAGAATATTAGAAGCTACAGTGATGACAGTGGTCAAATATGGCTCTGAAACATGGGCGCTCCGAAAAGCGGATGAAGATTTGCTAGATGTTTTCCAGAGAAATTGCTTAAGGATTGTTCTGGGTACCCGGCTGACTGACCGTACTTCAAACAATAGACTATACGAAAAATGTGGTTCAATACCGCTCTCTAGGGCTATAATGAAAGAAAGGTTTAGGTGGCTAGGGCACGATGTGCGGATGAAGGATGACATATTGCCGAAGATTATTCTTTTCCGCCAATCGTCTAGGGATAAACGGAAAGCAGGTCGTCTTCGTCTGGGGTCGGAGGACGTCATAAAGAAAGATTTAAAGGAAATAGGAACTTCCTGGGTGGATGTAAAATGGAAGGCTTTGAATAGATTGGGATGCAGGAGGAGCGTGCGTAGCTGTGTTGGCCTCAGGCGGCTTGGTGCTGCGGTGAGTTATTGTTAGTAGTAGTAGTAGCAGTTCGATTCTATTGATGGAAGAGCTTTAGCAAAGGTCTTATCCTTGTATGTTATACCAGAAAAATGCATTAAAGTGATTAATGTTATGTACGAGAATAACAGTGCTGCGTTTAAGGTAGGAAATGACGTTAGCAGCTGGTTTCGTATTAAATCAGGAGTTAAGCATGGTTGTGTTCTATCCCCCTTTATAGGGATCATTTTGATGGATTTTGTCTTAAGGAGCACGGGAAAGGCAATGGGAGACTACGGAATCAAGAGAGGAGGAAAAACTCTCCTGGACTTAAATTATGCTGATGATTTAAGCATACTAGATGAAAGTGTGAGCAAAATGAATGAACTTTTAGAGGTTCTGTGAATTCAGGGTGCTAGAATAGGCTTGACAATTAATGTTTAGAAGACTAAGTCGCTAAGGCAGGAATAAGTGAAGATGCAAAGGTAACGTTGGGTAACGAAAAGATTGGTCAGGAGGACAGCTTCACTTACCTGGGTAGTATTATTAGTAAAGACGGTGGAATCAGTGAAGATGTTAAAAGTAGAACAGCCCCGGCTCAGGGTGTTTTTTCAGAGTTAAAAAAAGTTTAGAAAGAATAGGAAGATAAGTTTGCAAACCAAGATTAGAATATTGGAAGCTACAGTGATGACAGTTTTCAAGAAGCATGGGCGCTCCGAAAAGGGAATCAAGATTTTCTAGATGTTTTCCAGAGAAATTGCCTATAGATTATTCTGGGTACTCGTGACTGACCGTATTTCAAACAGTAGGCTGTACGAAAAGTGCGGTTCAATCCCGCTTTCTAGGGCTATAGATGAGAGAAAGGTTGAAATGGCTCGGGCACATTCTGTGGTTGAAGGCTGACAGAATGCCTAAGAGTGTCCTTTTCTGCCAACCGTCTAGGGCTAAACAGACAGGGGGTCGTCCGCGCTTGGGTTGGGAGGATGTCATAAAGAAAGATTAGAGGAAATGGGAACTTCCTGGGAGGGTGTACAGAGGAAGGCTTGGAATAGGTTGGGATGGATGAGGAGCATGGGTAATTGTATTGACTTCAGGTGGCGTGGTGCTGCGGTGAGTTGTTAGTAGTAGTAGTAGCGTATTTGTATATTTTTGTTTGAGGCTTCTATTATACAGCACTGGAAGTGCCGATTAGACCAGATAAGCCCCCTCTCCCTAAAATTCAGCTTATGGGCGCCCATGTCGTAGCCTGGTTGCTATTAATGGAAGGAACCATTGAAAAACAATGCATAGGATAACCTTTTCGGGTCAGTTAGCTCCCAACACTACCTAGATCCATGCTTGGAAGTGCCACCTTGCAAATCGTTGTCACTTGCAAAAGAGTAAGGATATAAGAAAATTGTACCATTACAATCTTGATAAAATAGTTTTTTACAGGATTGTTTCCATGAGGTCGTATGCTCAGTATCTATTGCATAGATTGCCAGGTAATTAATGACCTAGTAAATTTAGATGCTTTAATCGTTTTTAAAAAGAAAGAATTTTCAAGCTATTCTTTAGAATAAATAAAAAGAAAAATTTTATTAAATCGTTTCAAATAGTCACAGGGGCTCCACTTCACGGAAATGAAGTGGGAGGGGGCTACATATAGCTATATGTATAAAAGCAGTGCGCATGGATATTTTTAAAGTAAAACTGCTTAAGGACAATTACTAGAATACAGCTCGACAATGCGGGATTTTTCTTTTTGAATTAGAGGATTCGACCTGACTCGGGAGTTGCATCATAGATAGCTTGCTAAATCGGGTATCTGCTCCAGATGGAAAGAGGCAAAATACTTTACAATATTCTGCTATGTACCATGCAAGGGAGTCAAAGGAAAGAAGGACACCTCAGAATAGACCAAGAATTATAGAATATAGATTAAAACATCTGGAGATTCTGAGGGAGGTGGCCAAATCAAAAGATTTAAACAGGGGGGGGTATTGAGATAAAGATACCTCCACTATTTGTCAATCTAAGGCGGCTTATCGCTGCGATGATTTCTTGACAATATTAGTGGTAGCATTCAAGGCCGTACCCAGAGGGGGGTAAGGGGGTTTGACCTCCTCCCCTCCAACGTTTGTCTGACTCGTAAAAACGTAACAAAAATGGATGTAAACAAATTTTGTATGCGTTTTTTTAGTTTTTTTTGTGTAAAACCCTCCCCGATTTTTTTTTTTTTTAGTAAAACCCCTTCCGAAACAAAATCCTGGGTAGGGCCTTGGTAGCATTAAAAACTAAGCAGATAAAGCCCGGATATATTTCTAATTGTAAAAAATTGTTCCAAGTAGCAAGATTATGGTGCTATTTTAGGATTTACTTTTCCAGGTTAGATGCCATCTACATATCCAAGTACTATGTCAGTTGCACACGTAAAAACTAATTTAGGTTATCGACTGTTTTCGTTCAGGGGCCGAGCTTTACGTGTATATATATCTGTGTATTTCGAAAAGAATGCAAATAATCAGACAATTTATGTCAAAATAAAGGACATTTCTATTTAAACCAGCAAAAGATCTTAAGATTTCACAGGGTGTTGGGTCCAAATAGCCCAAACTTGTACACGTATCTGTTTAGAACGTCTGAATTTATAAGATGTCAATTTTATCAGAAAGTGAGAAACAGCGAAAAATGATTATCATGTTTTGACTACAAGAAAGACCAGTTGTTTGAAACCAAAAAAGGCTAACCAGTTGTTGAAACCAAACGGAAACATTTTTGAAGCAAAAAAGGCTATTTATAGGGTCCTGTGCTTTGAAAATACGTTTTTGGGCGAAGAAAACAACGTTATTTTCATACAAAACTCTGGAAGCAGAAAAAAAAATGAAACTATCAAGTTTTGGAAAAATCTGAAATTTTAAAATGACTTTGTAATTAAATAAGCAGGCTCGTAAGCTGGAGATAATCTGATTAATTAGGGGAGGGATTAAAAAAGGCCCACAAGAAGTAAACAAACCATAAGAGAAAAACGAAGAACTATGGCAAAACTATGAAGAGACTTGACACCACGGGGAAGGAGCCCAAAAGACCCGTTATGACAGTTGAAAACGGATTAAACCATAGGATTCAGAGGGCTCTAAATAAATTTGTATTCTCCGTATTTCAACTAAAAAAAATATTCATAGTAATCTTTACAGTTCATTATATGAAAGTAACATAAAACATTAAAGACACCGTTACTTAGTCACAAAGCGAAAATAATGGATCGGAAGTTCTATCATCCTTGCTATGGTCCATTTATTGTCTTACTACACGCCTTTTAAAACCCTGACTTGGTTAACCTCGACTTCGGGATTAAGGTTTAAAGTTTAAATGTTCCCAAAATTAAGTGAATGTAGAGTAATGTATTCTTAGTTACAAAAACATAATTTTGTGTTTTTGTTAACGAAACATACGAATGATGGTAATATTTATCCGTCTTCTTTTGCTTTCTTGTCTGTATATCTATCATTCTTGCAGAATAGTTTTGGTAACTGAAAAAGTGGTATGTTAAAAAGCATACATTTTACCGGAGGCAAAACGATATTTTAAAGAGCTAAAGAGCTAGTTGTTTGAAGAGCTATCTCTTTGGAGCTCTATAAACTCATATTTGCTTATAAAAAAAGCTCTTAAAGAGCTAAAGAGCTAGTTGTTTGATATGTTAGTTACCAAAGATTTCAAATTAGCTAAGGAACTAATCGTTTCAAGAGCATGCTCTTTAAGCTGTATAAGTACAAAGTTATTGGTAGAAAAATAAAGAGCTAAAGAGCTAGTTGTTTGGAGAGATAGCTATTTAAAGCTTTTTAAAAACATAGTCGTTTGTAGATTTTTTTTTTTTTTTTTTTTTTTTTTTTTTTTTTTTTTTTTTCAAGGACTAAAGAGCTAGTTGTGTGAAGAAATAACTATTCAAAAATTTTGAAAGAGATAGTTGTTTGTGAAAAGAATATTTTCTTAGATATAGTAAAATACGGTAAATGTAAGTATTAATATCAAAATTACTTCTGATATCCCAATTACTTCTGAGTGTGAAAAAAGAGGATATAACGCATTTTGGTTAAAGATAAAAAAAGAAAAAAAGAACGGGAACTTAAGATATCTTGAGAGATAGATAAGATAAGAGCCACGGAATAAACCAATTCACAAATTTTCCCTTGTTGATGGGAAAACACTGTAAATCTAAGCTTCACATTGCCTGTCATATAGAGCTTTTTGGATTATTGTAGTGGAACTAAATTTCAACCAACTTTCTGTCCTCCTATTGGTTCCAAACAATTTTTGAAGTAACATCGTCTTAAACGCCAAATTTAAAACAAGTGTGTTCATTATAGAGACAGAAAAAGATGATGGATGCCAGATTCTGCAAAATTTCACGATTTGGTTTTCTTCTTAACTCTGAACCACATCAATTTTTAGAATATAATTTTTGAATTGGAAGAATAGAATAAATAGTAAAAGTTCGCGTGAATCCTGCCCCTTATCCTTTTTTCTTTCTTTTCAATCTTCACTTTCTTAACCAAATCAGCTGTGTTGACAATGTTTTTTTTTGTAATTAAAAGTAATGTATAGTTAAGTGCACACGAACTTATTTTGGAGGACAACCGATGAACTTGAAGATTCGAATAAATGATAAAACTGCAAAAAAAGACAGTTTATGTGGAAAATACAAGAAATTATTGAAACAAATATAAAAATTATGAAATGTCACTGAGAGGGTCGCCTAAAGCTTAGAATGAGAATGTGAGCTGAAGAAGAAGCTGAGGATGTGAACAACTGAATTTTTCCAGAAAAAATTTTATTATTGAGAAAAAAAAACTGAATTATAACATATCAAAAGTAGATTCTAGAATTATTCAGGAGAAAGGCTATTGCTACATAGCAGTTTGATTTCATTGATTTTTTTTTCATTACTGTAATCCAGCACCTTAAAAGTCGATAATTGAAGAAAGTTTATCCTGCTTAGCAGTTTTTCACTTAATATGAGAAGCTGCCTGTCCTTACAGTTTTTGGTTGCTTTACCAATTTTTCTCTTAGTTATGCCCCTTGGACCAGAAACATCTATTTGATTATCATACTCCACTTAATTTTTCCTACTTCTAATATTGAAAAAAACTTCTATATCGTTGCTCCATCGTTTGAATGTTGTCTCATTTAAGGTCAGGACTATTAATTAAATTGCTTCCTGATGATATTTACGTAAAGTGTTGTGTTTATTGTTTATCTGTTTTAGTTTTACATGTAGAACAATTTACTCTGTAAAGGCTTGATTTGGATCGCAAATAGATTGGATAGAAAGTGACAAGAATGACGACTTTCTTCCTTTATATTGTTAAAAGGTAGCACTAATATTCCAGCTATATAGTTTTGAAATTTTGTAAAATTTATCTTACAATGAAAAAGACCGATCATAGTTAAAAAATGGCTTTATGCACTTCAATATGCATAATGAGGAAAAGAGTCAGATGGCAGTTTTCAGTGTAGTGACATAAAAGAGTTAAGGGAATTAATTTTCTTCAGCCTGTTGTGTCTATTTTGGTAAACACAATTAGTTTAGTATACCCATAAATCCATCAGTTGTCTTACAATTTATGATTATAGTTTCGGTATCAAAATAGACTTTAGTTTTTCTTCAATTTTGGTGTGCAACCACACGTAATTAAACTGCTCATTGACAAGGAAGTAAAGTTCTACAATATTTTTTTTTTTATAGAAAAAATGATTTTGTTACCAGAAATACCTAGTACTTAGGTCCTCCTGAACCATCTGGGGCGCATAGGGTATCGAGGAAGCCTCGGTAAACGTCACGTATTGGCGCTGCAGCAAGTACATCCTCCCACTGGGGTTGTAGTGATGTGTGAGCACTGCGTAGATCACGATCGTAAGTGCGTCTGAGCGTGTTTCTCGGTCTTGCCCTCTGTCGACGCTCACGCGGCTGCCATTGTTGAACCTGGTTCGGAATTCTTGAGTCCTCCATCCGAAGGACGTGGCCAAGATAGCCCCATCTCTTCTTCTTAATCACTTCAGTAATAAGCGGCTGGCCAGTTCTTCTGCGGACCTAAACGTTGCTGACTCTTTGACGCCAACCGGTATTCAGCACGCGTCTCAAACACATATTTTCGAAAGCTGTGAGTCTTTTCTCTGTCCCAACATCTAGTTTCCAGCACTCACTGGCATACAATAGCACGGACAGAACGTTACTATTAAGAAGTCGCAGCTTTAGTGCAAGCGAGTTACCAGAAATATTGGGTGTTAAATTAGGCATTTTGTTTGATTATATTTTGAAGTGGGAGAGGGTTGAATTTGTTTAATCTTCTAAATTTAAGGTAATTACTTGAGAATTCTATGAATAAAGTGCTCCTTGGGCCTTATCCTTTTTAATTGTTTTCATGTTTTTTATTCTTTTCTCAAATTATATTTTGCAATTTTTTGCAGATGGTGATACATTATTGGTATTATTATCAATATTTTGCTATTATTGCTATCAAACGGATCTTAAGAGAAAAATTTTCCCTGCTTTATATTAGATTAAAGAAAACAAGTTTCCCATTGAAATAAAAAGTTAAATGAGACTCGAACACAGATTACCTACAATACATTAGTGACTCCTCCCCCAACAACTCATCCCCCTCCCCAACTCCCTATTCTCATGCAGGGTGTGCCACCGTGTTGCCGTTTGTCCTCAGAAACAACGAGGTTTTTTAGAAGGCTTTTTCGCAGCTTTAAATGTACTTTTCTCGGTAGTATTTTGATTCAGAATTTGACCTTTCCAGTTTTCTTTTTGCAGAGAAGGAAATACTTCCAGTGTGATTTCTTCGTTGTTAAATAATTTAAAAAAACAAGTTTTTTCAACCGAACGTCAAAATTAACATTAAAACTTAGAACGAAATAAAATTAATCCGTATATGAGTGGCACTGCCTCCTTCCTCCTCAAACCCCTCACTGGTTACGCTAAAAGTTTTTAGTGCTTCAAAAAAGCTTATTATTCCAATTTAACGGCCCTTGTGTTTCAGCAGCCGTTCTAAAATAATTCAGACAAAAAGTTTAAAATTTACGTGTAAACGGCGAGGGGTTGAGGAGAAAGCAGGCGCCTAACGAGGTAAATTCTGTTCAAATTTTTCGTTTTAATGTTGCTCTTTACTTTCAGTTGAAAAATTGTTTATTTTTATTGAATTTCTGATCGTTTTTCAGATCATGCCCAGGCCTTACCAAGATATTATGTGGCTACTGGCCCAATAAAACCCCGATTTCTTATTGTTAAATTGTAAATATGATTAGTTTTACACTTATTTGCAGCGTCTCACTTTTCCAGTTTTTCTCCTTACGAATTAAAATGTTGATTGTAATAAAATTTTTGGACAAAATTTAAACATTTAGTTAAAATTTTTGATGAACGGTATTTTTCTTGAATAAGTTTTTATTTACTTTACCGCATAATTCAGGGGATATGGAGAGGGATATTACTGTTCATAATCTTGAAAAATCTGCACGATTTTGATTTTCTATGCGGCTATAGCTGTCACGACTTCCACAATAGGGCTATCTGATGTATAAATATATTGTGTACATAAGTTTAAATACATTAAAACTTTGTATATAAATAGGAAAAGAGTAATATTAACATTTATAATCACTGAAATCAGAGCTCCTGGTAGCACTTTTCATCGCCCCCCCCCCAAATAAAGAAATTTCTTCACGAAGCTCATGATGCCTCGTCTTACATTTTCCATGTCTGTGCCAGTAGGCATGTGAATGTTATATTTTATGCTATAGGCTGTAGGAAAAGGTTGTTTCATCTGGGAGGGGCCCTGCTGCTTTCCTTCTCAGTACCAATAATAAACACGTAAACCCTAAAAATGCTTCTAGGAATCAAGAGGGACTACACATCAATTTCTAATGGGCCCCCCTTCCCTAAGAATTATTATATATTTATCCGTAGGCTCAATGAGAGGTAGTATATTTGAGAATAAAAATGAACTATTTGAGGCATTTGTCTTTTGAGCAACCACCCTTCCTTCATAATAACTGATGCCATTTACATGGCATTGTATATGATTTTATTGAAATATGATGCAAGTCAGCTTAGTTAGATGAAATTTCAAAATAAATGCTAGAAATTTTTTTTGCAATAAGAAAGGTACCACATTACTCTTACTCAGGCTTAATTTGTAAACAAAAGGAGATAAGAGGTTAATTCCTATCCCCCCATCCCCCGCCTCATTCCCCTACCTGTATTTATCTGAAGGCTAATGAGGAGTTGGGCAATATTGGCATTAGAATGCCCTCTTTTAGGCGGGTCCCCACCACCCCCACCTCCACAATTACCCACCGACCCTCATTCATAGCATCCTGTGGCAATAAACATTATTTCATGAAAAATCAAGCGGATGAGCTTAGTTAAAACAACAGTCAGTATAAACATCAAGTTAATTTTAAAATATTTTTCTTGTAGTCTTTGTGAGTTCATGAACGAATGCGCCACACTGTGGTACTGTTTCCTCTGTAACTTGGAAACTCAGTATTTTGATATTTTTAAACGATTGGTTATCTTATATTTCAATCGATAGAAACTAGGTCCTCCATTAGGCAAAATTGTAGTTTGATGTTAAAAATAACAGGGAAGTCCACTTTCCCGTGGGACAATCTTTTTAGTGACTTCAATAGGGTTTTAGAATTTTTTCTGCCGTTTAAATAAGTGCTCTCCCGATCTTCTAGGACCATTGGTTTGATAAGGTAACCCCTAAGAAAAAAAAAAAAAGAAAAAACAACAACAAACAAACACGCATCCGCGATCTTTCTTCAAAACTTCGCATTTTTGTAGATAGGAGCTTAAAATTCTTACTTACTTACTTGACTTAAAGCTCCTGCCGAGAGTTCGGCGTAGAGAACGATGAAACCAGGCGTCTCCAGGTTGACCTATCGCTTGCCAGGCTCGTAGCCACCGGGATGTGGGCTTGGGTGAGGAATTCATCGGCTTTGTCTTTCCACCTAGTGGGGGGGCGTCCTCAGGGTCGCTTCCATCCGTGTAGGGTGGGGTCGAAGTCGATTGCGACCCGTGCTTGGGCGTCACGTGACATGCGACGGAGATGGCCGTACCACCGAACAGTACGCTGGGCGAGCTGCGTCAAGAAAGGAGTTTATGCCGTACGTACCAGGAGGGTCTGGTTGCTAACGAAGTCAGTCCAGTGAAGTCCCTCGATTCTTCGGGGATGTTTTGTCTGTGCGGCATCGACGGCGCTGAGGATAGATTTTGCAGCTGGCCAAGTCTCCACTCCATCCAGCAGCACGGTGCTGACTGACGCATTGTAAATGCACATTTTGGTAAAGCGGATTATGTTTGGCTTTCGCCAGATGTTGCTAAGCCTCCCAACAAGTTCCGACGCTTTGGCTATTCGAGATATAAGCTCTTTTGTGATCAAGCCATCCTTCGACAGAATAGATCCCAGGTAAATGAAGTCTTCAACTAAATCTACTCGGTTGCATCCGATGTTGACTTCCTTTACAGTAGAACGGTACGTGGGGCGCTCAAGGAGCATAACTTTGGTTTTCTGCCGGTTGAGCTTAAAATTCGTAGCTTGTATTTTGCAGATAGGATTTTCGTATAATCAAAAATCGTTGTGAGTCTAATGGTTTAATTTTAATTAAGATTACTAGCCTTTATTGGGGTGTTTCCAGTCTTTTTCGAAAATCATTTAGTTTTTCTTAGGCTCTTAGCTTTTGATGTGTAACTTTAAATTTAACGAATAGTATATATTTGGAATCAGCATCAAAACCCAATTGTTTTGATATATTAATTGTTATCAAAACTCCTTTATTTAGAATTATGGTTACTATTGGCTCGAGTCACTCCTTATTTACAGTTCGTTACTAAAGGCACCAAGGTATAAAATATGTGTCTAAATGTGTTCTTTCCCAATATACCTTTCAGCCATCGTTTCCATCCTTTTCGGGGAAAGACAAAATTGACATTTTCGTTGATAGAAATCTTCTATTTCCATTCCAGGGCTCTTAGACTTATGTCATTTTATATCAAGGCTCTCACCACCCCCCTTTTTTGACTAATATAGAAAAGTTTTATTCTATATTCAACTAAACACTTTAGTTGAATGCATTCTAAATATTTGGGATAATCAGAAAAATCGAATAAAATTTCCTTACATGTTGTTTCCAAAATTATGTTTTTCAGGTTTGGGTTATAATTGACAAGGACTAATCTTTCCTTACTATTCGTTACCATGAGGAGTTTGACTAGTTCACAACTAGTCAAGAATTTGAATTTTCGAATGGGAGTGACAAACTTTAGAATATTAAAAGAATAATAAAAAAAAACAGTTTGAATTATCTCCATTATTGATAAAATATTTCCACAATAAAAATCAAGTGGTGCATTTGAAACTGTCACTGAATTATTTTTTTTATAAGAGTTTAATCGTGACGTCTTAACCCATTGACTATACACACAAAAGCCTGTCTAACTAATAGGAGGCTGAGGGAGAGGTGCTACCATTTCATCTAACTGTCACAAGCACTAAATGTTATTTCGTCGACAGTCATAACATGGACACGTCAGAACATCGACAGCCACAATCGCTACCCGTCATAACGTCGACAGTCATAACATCGACACGTAAGGACATCGACAGTCATAACAACGACACGTCAGTACATCAGCAAAATCCGTCAGGACATAGACAAAAAATTTATAAGTTTATATAATAGTAATAAGTATCTGATTGTTTAGAAACAAATTTCAGCTATATATTAGCACATCATGGGGGTGGGGTTAAAGCATAGCATATATTAAATATGTAACCTAACCTAACCTAGGTACCTTTTCCCCCCTAAGCCCCTAAAAACTGAAGCTTTTAAATTTTAGATGTTATGACGGATTTTGTCGATGTCCTGACGTGTCGATGTTATGACTGTCGACATTCTGACGGGTAGCGATTGTGACTGTCGACGTTCAGACGGGTAGTGATTGTGACTGTCGATGTCCTGACGTGTCGATGTTATGACTGTTGATGTCCTGACGGTTAGTGGTTCTGACGGATTTTTTCTCGATGTTATGACGGGTTTTGTCGATGTCCTGACGGTAGTGGTCCTGACGTGTCGATGTCCTGACGCCTTCCCAGGCTGGGGAGAAGCCGCGCTGCTTAGCAAAAAAATGTAAAATTTCCAGGGTATTTTTTGTTCAAACATGGAAAGAAAAGTTCCTTGCACTTTAGTGTTACATTGCACTTTTGCACTTTAGCTTTATATTAGATGAATTTTGGTCTAAGTAAGACTAAATCAGTAATCTCCTAGTTTTACGCTGAAAGGATCAAAAAGCTCGTTTTGACCTCGAATTGATCTAAGGCTCTAGAGGTACAGAAAGAAAATTATGCAGAGATTAAAAATCACTAACTAGGCTATTAAAAGAAAATTTGTTGATTTTGATCTTTTTCTTCTGGTAAAAGATTTCCTCAAAAACAAAATTTTGAAGAAGTAATTTTTTTTTCAATTCAATAATTTTGATTATAGTAATAATTTAGTACCTAAATTACAGTTGTATTTCTTGATGGCCAAAGTTATGAACTTTTATTTCCTGTAGTAAGTATAAAATTAAAGATATTTAAAGAATTCATATATTGAGCAATAAAATTTTGAAAATATGAAACAGAAAACTTTAAAATAAAAACATGTTGTTTGAAAATACATCAATTTCTGTTAGTTGAAAGTATCTTTATTTGGAAAATTGAAAATATATTATGGGGAAATCTTTCAGGAACCCCATTTCAAAATTCAAAATCTGGTTTATAAGAAATTTGATTTTATAAATAATTATTAACTAAAGTTTATCTTAACAGAATTCCTCTACCTGGGATCATCAAAAATCATAAAATTGCTCCTATAATATTTTTTCCATGTTAGGGGGGAAAAATCTGGACAGCGCATAGAGGTAACTATCTTTCCAGTTTGGCCTTGTAGATGGATGGCCAAAAAGAAAAAAATTCGGCAATCTGTCACCTTTCGTTCAAAAGTTGTGACCTAGTCATTTTCGCCTTTTTTTTTCATTACAGCCCAGGAAACTGCTATCAAACCATATTTTCGTACAGCTCAAATCGGATAGGAGAAAAAGAAGTGTTCCATTCAATACAGGGGCGTAATTTGCTATGGGACAGGGGGGCAACTGTCCCAAGAACCCATTTTGCCCCCTCTCCCTTCTGACCCCAGTTTATCCCCCATCTGAAATTCAGTTTCTTCAAAATCTTGACAAAATTAAGATAACCCTTTATAATTCAAGCATCCAGAGAAATGGGTCAGTTTTCGTAGTATATCTTTGCCTTTATGGTACTATATGGTTCATTTTTGATTTTCACTGTCATTTTCACTTGATTTGGGAAAATTGGCCCCAGCTTCAACCCCCAATATTGAGACGAAATTACACCAGTGACTCGATCCTCTTTCCAAACGCAATGACAATTGCCATCACAGTTGATACTTGTTTCCTCTGTCACATTTGATTTTTGTTGAATCGGACATCATATGCATAGTCTGCAGTGTAAGAAATAAAACACTGATAAAACAAATGATGTATACCAATAAAACTGATAAAACTTATTATAGTAACTGATACATAGATACATTGATAATACTAACAGCTGAATTGATATTACTATAATACTAATAGACTATAAGCTAAAGAAAGAAATTGTTTATCATGTATTTAATAACGAAAATGAAATTCTGTCAGTCCAAATTAAAACCATAAGTCAAATTTTCAATGTCAGTTTACCTTTATTAGTGGGAGTGTAGAATATACCATGTGGCGTGAAAAGATTAAAGCTATAATTTGACATTGTATATGAAAGCTTGACACAGTGTAAATCATATTCAGGATATTACATTTTTGTTCTGTTAAACGTGATTTTTTTTTCCCAAGGTTCTTTCAGTTAAACTCTATTTTGATTTATTACAATATAATCAAAATGTAATCGGAAAACAAAATAACAAAATGAAAAATAAAATTAAAAAAGGTGAAAAAACGAGGATTTTGATTTTATTTTTCGTTTTGTTATTTTCTTTCCTCTCTGAGTTTCATTTGTCATGCATAGCCAGTGTGGTCTAAGAATGTATTTACAATATGTATTTTTTAATGTCTTCTTAAGGATAATAATAATCAATAGTCGGTATTTTATTGATCAAGGAAGTGGTGTTGGTAAGGGATTTGCCACCAATGAGTTTCTAATCGCTTTGTGTATTGAAGAATAGTGGTATCCCTTGTTACGTAAATTTAAAAGAAAATCAATCTTTCTTCAAATACGAGTAAACAACAACGTGAAAACTTAGAGCAAGAAAACGTTTATGTGAATATTAAGGAGTCTGGTACACCTAAAATAAAAAAAAGTAAAAATAAAGAAAAAAATTCGAAGAAATAAATGCTTCACAGATTAAATTCCATGAATATAGGTTAAGGTTGTTCTGATCGTCCAAGTTCCTTTTTGGCCATTTTTTACTAGAAGGATTTGTGTTCTTAACATATTTTTGTTTTTTCCCTTTGTAAACGGTTGTTTAATTAAAGCATTTTGTAATGAAATTAAAGTCGCTCTAGTTTGTACTTACTTTTTTTCGCAATGCTAAACATATGCACCTTGTATTGAAATAATGATAATCTAGTAATGGGGTTTGGTACTACTTTTGTTTTTGGTGATGATGTTTGTAATTATGGAACGAGATTGTAAATAATCATGTAGCTTTTCAGTTCTCTTTTTCTGTCCAGGACCTCGAAAGCTGGTCAAAGTCTATAATCATATGAAAACTATGGTTAATTTGAATGAATAAAGAGATAGTTTAAAAAATAACCTGCAACATTGTGTATTATTAGCGGTTTCCCTCAAGGCATCTCGATTGGCCGGCTATTTTTTTATCTTCGGCAACCCCAAAGGCGTAATTTTACGCAACGTTAACTTTATAGAAGCGCGGAAATTTTTTAAAATGTGTTTTAGCTTTTATTTTGCCGTTAGGAACATTGAGTACCAGAATAGATTCCATATTATATAAAATAAGCAACATGTAATCTATAAACAGCACAATAAACACAAAATACATAGCAATGTCGGCTGCCATTTTCTGCCCTTACAGATTTTGGGACACAACGAGGCCGAGCACTTCTCCTTCCCCCCGCCTTCACACGAACACAATAACTGTTTTTCATAGATAGTTGGTGCAGATGCGCCATTTCGATTCTTCCAATCGATGTACTGCCAATGACAATTTAATCCAATACTTCCTATCACTTTCACCACTCCGCTCTATGGAGGTAGCGCTTCTGTATCTCGTTTTTGAAATGTAATTGCACTACTGTACGCTATATTTATAGTGTGGTAAGCAGATAGACAGCTACCAGGAGGTATATAAAAATCAAAGGTGGAAAAAGAGACTAGCATGTACGCAGGGGGGGGGCCCGGGCCCCCCGAAATATCACGATTTTTATTTGCCCATAATTTTCTGATAGTTCTAACCGAATAAGGTATTTGTAGGATTTGCCCCCCCCCTCCCACCGAAACAAATTTCTGCGTACGTGCCTGAAGAGAGAGGCTGACTCTTGATAACCAGTTTTACCAGCTTCAAACAGCTTTAGGAAGCATTTTCTGGTGTTATAAAAGAAAAAGCGCAAGGAGCTCGCCAAAAGACAGAATGTTTTTTGTTTACTATAAACTAATATGTCGTTTTGACTGTCGACTTTTGGAGACCGTGTTCACCAGGCAGCGCGTATCAAGCGTGGCAGGACTATGCCAAGCGTTTTAGAAACTGTACCATGAGTGGTGGAATTGTATAGCACACGAGCCGTTAGATATGTATATATATATATATATATACGTATATATATATACTATATATATATATATATATATATATATATATATATATATATATATATATATATATATATATATATATATATATACAAGGTATTAAAATGTGGGTGATCCCTCGAATACGTCTAATATGTCAATGCATCCTGGATGCCTACCTCACAACTAGTTTTATTAGTGAGAAAGGAGGATACAATGTTTTGGGAAAAGAAAAAAATCAAAATTTTTAAACATTATTGCTGAGCGCCTGTGCACTTCTAAATTTTTTGGCTAAGTAAATTCTCGAAAATAATATGGTTGGTCTGTTATTCTGTGTTTCTAGTTTTTATTCATTATTTTTTTCAGTTGTATTTTAAAATTTCGGATTGATCAGCTTTGGGATAGCACAGGACTAACTTTACAGGTTCTTTAATATGGACAAAAAGCGTTGTCAAAGTAAACTAATTAGTTTTGTTTATTTGTTTTTACGGTTCAACGTGATAGAACTGACGAAAATGGGATACTCTCCTCAAAACTTCATAATTTTGAAACAACCAAACGAAAAATACCAGAAAAAATATTTTTGCAGATGTTAATATACCTAAGATGGATCCTGGGGCCAAAAAATATCTTTATTTATGTCTTTGGTACATAAAAGCGGTGATCAATTTTCTCAAATTGTATGCTAAAAAAAGTACTACAAAAGAACAACTGTCCTTTGGAGAATTTTGATCAAACTTTTAAAAGAAAATGATGAGGTGTGTTACGATCAAAAATACTTTGAGAAAACTTATTGAAACTTAAAGAATTTAGTTTTTGGAATATCTAGCTGCGAAAGCTCTTTTAGAAATGAATTATATATATTTTTTTTAGGGACAACTGAAAAAAGCCTCTTCAGCCATCCAGTTTAGGCTCACCAGTATTAAATTGGCATTATATTGGCTAATTAAACTAGTTGGGGCAAATGAAATAAGCAGAGTGAAAACAACTAAATATTATGGCGTTCTATTTATTAAAATTGATTTTAAAAAGCAAAGTTTTTCTGATGAAATAAAGAGTAAAGGTATAACTTGAAATGAACAAAAACTACTGCTTCGAATTTTAAGCAACCTGTTTTTGAAAAGCTGTTTCAAATACACTGACTGGTAGTATTTCCCTATATTTCTAGAATTCTAAATAAATACTTACTTAAAGCTCTTGCTCGGCAGCGTCGCCAGCGTAGAGGGAACCAGTCGTCAGCGCCGTCAGTCTTCTCCAGAGTGGTCGGTTCAGGGCGAGGGTTGTCACTTCAGCCGGGTTGATGTTTCTGGAGGCGAGCCGATCACGGATGACGTCCGCCCATCTGGTGCTCGGTCTTCCCCTAGGACGCCTCCAGCCGTTTGCAGCTGGGTCGAAATCGAAGATGAGTCGGGCGGGTGTTTGGGCAGGCAGACGGAGCAGATGACCATACCAACGCAGCGAGCGAGACTCAAGCTGCTCGGACAGGGGTGGGAGTTTGAAGGACCTGAGGATTTCCGAATTTCGTACCCTGTCGGGCCATCGGGAGCCTTCGATTTTTCGGAGGTGTTTTGTCTGGATGGCATCTACCTTCAGCGTCTGTGTCTGAGTCAGCGACCAAGTCTCAGCAGAATAGAGCATAACGCTGGCAACCGAAGCAGAATATATTCGTGCTTTGGTGAGACGGCTGATCTGGGGTTTATGGAAGACCGTTTTTAGAAGGCGACCGAAGACAGAGTTTGCTTTTGCCGCTCTTGCTGATATTTCGGCATCTAGGCTTCCGTTTGAGCAGACAATTGAACCAAGGTAGGTAAAATAGCGCTTTACTTAAAACTGAGCTTACTTCTTTTTTTCTGTCAAGTAAAATCGTGCCGTAAAATATATTAATTTCATGACCGATTAAAGACTATTGAGACCTTTACGAATTATTCTTTTATTTTCTGCAGGATACTTAAGGATTTTTCTGCTTCTAAACTTGTTTTGTTGTGATAGTTTTGTGTTTTCATGATTTACGAAAAATATTATATATTTGGTGCCATATGGCACTTATTATTACGGCATTATCAAAAATTTTTTTACTTGCCATATTAAGGCATTACCAAAAATAAATTTATCAAAAGGCTGCTAGTTTGATCAGTCAGTAGACTAATTGTGATAAATATCAAGGGGGCTGGGAGGGGGATTTACCAGGGGGGATGCAATCCTTGGGTCCAAGGTTTTCAACCGTGTAGATTATGATGGTGCCCTTTTCATTCTTCTCAGCTTTTCTATTCCAAAAATATACCCAAAGTACACCTATTTTGTTACATATGGCACTTTGTAATGCACATTATCAAGTTGAGCTTATAAAAATTAAACAAAAAAAACAATAACAAAAACCTTAAAACGAACAGAAATTGTTCCGTATGTGAAAGAGGCTGTCCCCTCCTCAACGCCTCGCTCTTTACGCTAAAGTTTTTTATTGTTTAAAAAAATAGAGTTGTGAGAAAGAGTCTAACTTTAGTGGATAGACCGAGGCGTTGCGGAGGGGACAGCCCCTTTTATATACGGAATAATTTCTGTTCGTTTTAAGTTTTAAAGTCGCCCCTTACTTTCAGTTAAAAAAAACTTTTTTTATTTAATTTCTGAACGTCTTTGAATTAATGCAGGTTTTGATTTTGGCTCACCGTACATGAATATTTAAAACGAAATTTGCATATTATTTTACTTTTTTTGGTTAAATGACTTTCTCGAAAGTTGTTTAATTTTATTTATGAAAGTTTTTGTTAGTAATAGATTTACGTAACTTACGAATTAACTTACGTAAAGAACTTCTATGTTCATATATTTTTAATACGTACATTAGGGGGTTTGCCCCCTAGTCAATACCTCGCTCTTTACGCTAAAGTTCAAATTTTGTTCTAATTTCTTAAAAGTGACCTCTTAATCACAAAGGCCGTTAATTAGAATAAATAGCTCTTATGGAAGTATTAAAAAAACTTTAGCATAAAGAGCGAGGTATTAACTAGGGGTCGAACCCAAGCATATACATAATGATTTATATTCGTTTTAAGTTTTAATATTGCTCCTTATTTTTAGTTGAAAAACTTGTTTTTTTATTTAATTTCTGATTGTTTTTTAAATAATGCTGGGGAATCCGGCACCTCTTTATATCAATTTCCCTTCCCCCATGAAAGCTTCCTCCGTGAAAAGATCCTCCCACGTAAAAGTGAGCGTGAACTTTGAGATAAAGGTGAGCGTGGGAGGGGCCTAGTTGCCCTCCATTTGTTTTTGGTCACTTAAAAAGGGCACTAGAAATTTTCATTTCCGTTTGAATGAACCCTCCCGCGATATTCTAGGACCTTGGGTCGATACGATCACCCCTGGAAAAAAAAATAAATAAAACACGCATCCGTTATCTTTCTTCTGACAAAAAATACAAAATTCCACATTTTTACGGATAGGAGCTTGAAACTTCTATATTAGGATTCTCTGATACGCTGAATCTGATGGTGGGATTTTCATTAAACTTCTATAATTTTTAGGGGGTGTTTTCCCCTTTTTACGAAAATCAGGCAAATTTTCTCAGGCGCGTAACTTTCGATCGTTAGGACTAAACTTGATGAAACCTATATATTTGAAATCAACATAAAATTTTGATTCTTTTGATGCATCTATTGGTATCAAAATTGCGTTTTTTAGAGTTTCGGTTACTATTGAGCCGGGTTGCTCCTTATTTACACTTTGGTACCATGAAGTGTTTGATAGGTTAGCTATAAAAATTATGTTTCATATGATCCTTCAATCAGCTCTCTGTGATGTTCCAGTGCCCCGCTAGTGGCGAAGAAAATAAAGAAAAAAGAGGATACATCAGTGCTACCTACGCAAAAAAGTTATTTTCCTTGTTGTCCAAGGTGGGAGGGCTCTAACTTTATATATCGTTTCAACAATGGCGAATATAGTGGCGCACTTTTCATGTCAATCTGTAAGTTTGTTTTCAAGATAATATTTTTTTTGTTAGATTAATCGAGATAATAGTTGCCATTCCTGAACCAGCTACAAATGGCAACTTTTAATCACCAGATTGTTTTTTTTTAACCTTTCGGTTACTATGGACCGCGTTTCGCTCTTTACTAGATTAGAAACCATAATTATTGCATATTTAATCAGAAATAGTGCTGAAAGAACAGCTGCAATTAGGTTTGGTAATCCCAACCCGTGTTTGCTACTAATATGCTTAGATATTAGCTCCAAAACTGCACGACGATTTTGGGGATGTTTAAAACATAGTACAAAAGCATTTAAGGTGTATCAACTTAGATTTCGTCTTGTTAGTTGTTAGTAAGACCTATTAATATCAATTCTAATACTTTGTAATTTTAGGTTTCTCTTTACAAAACTGGTATATTTAGCAAAATACCTTTAAGTGACAAAATTGGACAACATAGTAGTACCAATGCCCTTTCCTTGGACCTGATATCTGCCTGTCCCTCTAGAGGGAATAGGGCATCAGGAAGAGTCGTCAATCTTCCTGAGGGATCGCTGCTACCGGTAGCCCACCCAAAGACGTTGTTTTGATGTTTGCAGGTTACATAGATAATTCCTAACAAAATAGCCTTGTTTTATAAAGGGAAACGGGAGGGGGTTAGCGAATCCCTTACCTTTCATATCTGAAAATTGTTGAAACTTGTTTCGCATGTTTTTTTTCTCCTCTTGGTAATGCGCTCCAAAAAGTTAGAGCTATGACGCAAGCAACGAACTTTATAAAGCTGACCTCTACGTCACCCTATTTGATGGAGGAGACTTGAAAATTAGTTCATATGCTTTGCTGGGGATTTTGTAACAAGGCGTGCACTTTCAAAAACTTGAAAGTGCACGACAATATTGTAAGTTGATTTAGGAGTTACAATAAGCGTCATAAAAATCTTGGCAAAAACAAAGGAAAAGATAGATCTACCGTGAATGCTCATAGTTTCCAATAAAACCAAAAAGTTTCTTTCAAATGGGAAAAGGGTTGGGGCTGGACAGATGGGTAACATAAGTAAGAAACTGCGAACGAGGCGAGAAGAAAAATTTGAGCTTCTAATCAGCACTAGTCTAAACCCTTTCTTTGATCGTGGGTTGTTTTGAGTCAAACAGGGTTTTATTTAAATGAGAATTGAGTAATATGACGGTTGACTGAAGCGGAGTTCAGTTGAACGAGGGTTCATTTTAATGGGATTGAGTAGCACGGGGATTTGATTGAACAAGGGTTCAGTTAAAGGGGATTCAGTTAAATGAGGTTGAGTTGCAAGGAGGTTCCATTAAAATGGGGCTCAGTTACACGAGGGTTCAGTTGGACAAAGGTTCAGTTGCACAGGGCTCAGTTACACCCACACTGATTTATTTAGTTCTATAGCGGTGACGACAACGGAGTTCTATCTTTAATTTTGGATAATCATCTCTACATTTGTTCTTAAATGCATCTTAACCAGATTTCTGACATTTATCTTTGATAAAGTCATTCAATAGATTCGGACTAATTTGAATACTAAAGAGGTGCGTGTATGACTGATAGATAATTAAAATAAGCCTAGCCCGCGAGCAAACTCAGACTTTCTCTGCGTCAGGCCATAGGGCAAAAGTGAAAATTTGGTCTTTTACTCATTACCTTAGCTCGATTCATAGACAATTAGCTAAATCACACCTTAATTACTGGCTCTTGTTTTCTCAAGTTAAATGGGAAAATTGTGGCTTTTAAAATAGATTAGGTCGTGATCTGCATTTACTTTTATGCACTTTATTCAGTGTGAGTACAAGGCATTTGTTGTTTTTCAAGTTTTTATGAGTCTTTAGCGGTTTTTGAACATATTAGATTTATTTTTTAGGAACGGTACTGAATTACTCATAATCATGCTTGCGATGTTTCATGGTTGCAGGGACAACTGCAACCTAGTAAGAAGCGAACCGCTGTCTTTAGTAACCGGAAGTTTGAAATCATGTTTTGAAAACAAAAAGAAAAAAGGTACTTATGTATTGTACCAAACACACGGTATAATATAGTTCGGTATAAGAAGTGGAGTTAGGTTAATCATAATAAAATATACCAAAACATGATGAAAATATAATACTTTAGTTTATATAATGATATAATTTGGGCTATATATTTGCAAATTAGGGGGGGGGGAGAGGATTAAAGTTACCTTACTTCGCTCACCCTCTAATGTGCAAGTGCAAATATATATCCCAAATTATACAACTCCAATGCATTCTGTCACCCGTCAATTGTCTTTGTGGCTATGAAACCTGGTTTTCTCAAATCTTACATTCAACAAACTTCTCTACTGTGTTTGGTATAATACATAAGTACAAAAAAGAGAATTGTCAAATGAGAAAGAATGTCATTTGAAGCTGATTCAGGAATGGTAACTCTTATTTCAGCTAATCTTAATAGTTAAAGTTTATTGCAAAACAAACTTATGAGAATGTCGAAAAAATTGAAACACCAAAAATGGTGTCAGAATAAAATAATGTGCAACATTGGAATAATCATTGTCCAAAACCCTGTATAGGAGAATTACAGGCTCTGACCTTGGACAACAAAGAAATCACTTTTACATGGGCAGCACTGACATGTCTAAATAATTTCTGCCCACAGAGGTTGAAAATGCCAGGAAATGATAATTATATTATTTTCAACCTGTTTTTCATGGTCTCTAACCCCAAACAGAAAGGCTTGTGCAACCCGTCGTTTTAAAACTTAAAAGGAACATAAATTATTCCTAATGTTAGGGGGATTGTCCCTTCCTCAATCCTCGTTCTTTACGCCTAAAGTCGTAAAGCTCTTTAAAAATACTCCTCATTCAAATTCAACGGTCCTTGTTTTTGAGCAGTCTTTCTTAGAGAATATAACAAAAGCAAAATTAGCGTAAAGATTGAGTGTTGGGAAGAGGCAACTATCCTCATATCAGAAAAATGAGAAATAGTCTTCTGGGACCCTGGGGGGCACCTACGGTCCCTGTCGGTTTCTATTGGTTTTAAGTTTTAATTTTGTTCCTAACTTTACGTTGAAAAAGCATATATTTTATTTTAATTTTCTGACCGTTTTCAAATCTTGGCAGGAAATACCCCCCCCTCTTAAAAAAAAACTACATTTTATTTCTCCTGGAAACTTCACACCAGAAACTTTTCTCCCCACGGAACATTCTCCCCTTGGCAAATACCACCCGTAGAAAATTCTCCCATAGAAGGTTTTTGTATATTTCGCAATAACAAATACACTTTGTAAACCATGGACAAATTGCGTAGCCTAAAGCCCTTTCTCCAAGCGATGTGTGAGTGGGGGCATGTCATCCCCAGAGGTATAGTATTTAGACCTTTCAACTGTACTGAATCAAATGGTTATCTCAAAATTTTGATCAGTTCTCTTTCCGGAAAAAGGGCATGGGAGGGGGGGGGGCTAGTTACCATTCAATCATTCTGGTCATTTAAAAATAGCACTAGAACTTTTGATACCTTCTCGAATGAACCCTCTCCTGATCTTCTAGGACCATCGGTTCAATACGATCGCTCCTAAAAAAAAAAAAAAAAAAAAAAAAAAAAAAAAAAAAACATCAACGCATAAACACGCATCCGTGATCAACGGATGATGATATACGGACAAACAATTGTCCGTTGATCAAAGGACAAACAATTCCTAATTTCTGTAGATAGGAGCTAGAAACCCTTTCCTTCGGGTTCTCTGATATGCTGAAAATAATGGCACAATTGTCATTTTGATCACTTGACTTTCTGGGGATATTGCCCCTCTCCCATTTTCGGAAACCAGGCAAATTTTCTCAGGCTTGTTGCTTTTGATGGATTATAATAAATTTAATGAATTTCTTATATTTGGAATCGGACAAAATAAGCCAATTCTTTGGGTGTATCCACTGTTATCAAAATTTCTTTTTATCAGAGTTTCTGCAACTATTGGGCAAATGAAGTGGTGTTTTCTTTTCGTTTCAGAAAGCATCAATTTTTGCCCAAAGAGGGCCTAAACAGGGGCGGATCTAGAGCAATATCTTGGGGGAGGCACAGTGTGACAAGGGTGCCAATGAGCAAAATTTAGGGGGGTGTGTGTGTCAAAGGTGCCAGACCAAATTGACAATTCCAAATCTCATAGTTTATTTGATTGGTGATTTGTCATAGTTTAAATCTGAAACCATGAATTCCCCCATTTTGAGAAAAACCTCTAAAGTATAAAGTGAATGCTGCAGTGAGTTCCTTATTTATTCATAAATCGTTAGCTGATAAGGGCATGAATGTTGCGGCGATTACTAAGTATTTTTTTTTTTGATAAATTATCTACAGATGATGGCTTTTTTCTGTCGCGAAAGGGATCGTGCTCCAGTGAATTTACGTTCTGGGTCATTTTGTGCCATAGAACATTCAGTTATTGTCCAAAGTGGGATCAAAAAGCGGTTAAAGGCACATTCTAAGGTAGTCAGTCGATTTGCCATGGTCTGAAACCCCCTAACAGGAGGTTCTAAAACCCCATCCCCTTAGTACCTTAGTATTACATGAATGCCGCTGTCATTTGATTGTTGGTTTATAAATCGCTAGACATCCATGATGTTTAATTGTTCATTTAAGTGCCGGAACATCATTAGGATGATCATAGCTAAGAACTCTTGGATGGGATTTTCAGCTCTCTATAAAAAACCCAGAATTAAGCGTTCCCCCCTCCCCTCTCCTACCGTATTGGATAGTCACGGATCCATGTTTTTTTTTATCTAGATTTATCGTATCGAGGCAGTTGTTGCGGGAAATTTAAAAAGGGTTTGTTAAAAGGAGGGTTTCGAGTTCTAATGCCATTTTTTAGAACCAAAAGATATTACGCCATATCAAAATAGTGTCCTAGGCTTTTTCGTGCCACGAAATAACAATCTTGGGCCGAAGAAGGTCAGAACGCCCCCAATTTAAAACTCTAAAATAACCATTGTTTCTGAAACTATCTAAAAAAACGTTATGAAGAACCACTCAGTTTTCTGGGACATATTTCCAAACAATGGTATATTTACCCCCTAAATATAGATGCACTCTAAAACAACTGAACAGGCTTTGAAATCGAACTAAGAGCCCAGATTAAAATACCTAGTTTGAGCAAGTAATTCTTAAAAAAATAATTCGTAATTCAGATCAGTTTAAATAAAAAAAACGTTAATAGAATGCGGGGCATGCATAACAGGGCAGGGGTCGATCCAGGATTTTTTTTTTGGGGGGGGGGGCAAAATAGGTTGATCCGATAAACTTGAGTTAGGAGCAAGTTTAATTATCGCAATCTTGCGTTAATTAAGTAAATTACACTACTTTAGACTACGTTAGGGGGGGAGGGCGTCCCCTCGCCCCCCATCTCTGGATCCGCCACTGTAAAAGGGATACCTTTTTAATTTATGCAATTATTTATATATTAATTTTGCTGGCTTTTCTAACGTGAGTAAAATCAAGTATGTTTCGTTGTTGGTTTCTGTGCTCTAAGAAGAACAAATAAAGTATTAAAGGCGGAAACAGGGATCTTTTTCAGAATATAGATTTTAGATCAGACACTGATGAGAAAAATCAACCTGAGATTTAGAGGTGGACATGGGTTCTAGGGTCACATCCCTCCTAAAATGCCTGGGTGCAGCACTTTAGCTGTTTTCTTTTTTTAATTTTTTTCCACTTATGTTCACTAAAATCCAGTGGCGGATCCAGGGGGGCGTGCCCCCCTAACGTAGTCTAAAGTAGTGTAATTTAGTTAATTAACACAATTTTGCGTTAATTAAACTTACTCCTAACGCAAGTTTTATTGGATCAACCTATTTTGCCCCCCCTAAAAAAAAGTCCTGGATCCGCCCTTTCTAAAATTTAGATACGTCTTGAAGATCCTTTAGAACGACAACCCAGATATTGCACCATTTGCAATTTAGATAAGTCATACCAGTTAAAAAGTGAATGTATTTGAACAAAAAGTGAAACCGTTTAAGAACTGAATACTAACCCACCCAGCCCAAATTACAACTTTCTCAAAACTTTCATCTTCCAAGCCTTTGCTTGCCTCACTAAGCAAATCTACTGAAAATTTAATTAAATAAGTTTGCTCTGTCATTCTTAAACAATGATGTAATTGAGACAAGATACTAGAAATCACTGGCGAATCCCTCAATTTTTCTTTTGACTTGAATATTATGCTTGCAGTGTAAGTAAATATTAACTTTCCATGTGCATGGTCTTTTCCATAGACAGCCTTCTTTAACAGTGGGGGGCTATACCTCAGCTTAACATACATATATACAACATATTTAGGGTTTTTGTCAAATTTCTTCTGTATCTGTCTTAAAGTTATGCATCAAAACAGCTACGTTAAAATATTTAAACCCAGCCGTCGAAAATAGCGTCAGTTTGAAAATAATTAGAAATATTTTTAAAAATTGTCCAAAAAACTAGAGTTAGAAAAAACAAAACAAGTTTATTTGAAGGTGACTTGTTGTTTTGTCCTGACTTAATCAAATTTGTTTTTATATAACGTGCAGTATAGATATTTCTGTGTAATATATTTAATATAACAAAATCATATAAATGTTATTTTATATTTGGGTATGATAATTATTTATGGAATACTCATTTATTTAAATATAGAATTTGATTTTTGTCTAGTTTTAAAAGCTGCTTTAATGCTAAATGCTCTTACTTGACTTCTATTACCGAGTAGTTCTACCCCTATTAATTTTGTTCTTTCTAATCAATTCTATATTTATTTGTACCTATTCAGTCTAATTTGATGTGAAACATCCTATGGGTTAATACTGCCTTTGTTGTACGTGAGTTGATTAGTGTTAAAGTAAGTAAAAAAAACACAAACACGCTGGTATAAAGGTCTTACAGCCTGTAAAGTTTCTGGGGCTCCTCAAGGTAGTATACTACGTACCATAGTTTCTCTCAATCATAGAAATGATATGGAGGGACAAAATAGCAAACCTTCAAGGCACTTGTGAAATTAATGAAGGTGCTCAATTCATGCAAAATATCATAAAGTGCTCAATGTGTCATTTTGATTATACAATGATCATACCAAATTCCATTGTACAAGTTGTTTTGCCTAATAGCCTACTGCTGATATTTTGTTTAAAGCGAAAAATATTCTATCTGACCATTTTTGTCCTGTTTTCACATTAGTTTAATCACTCTTTTTTGTGTCAAAAACTAATTGTTTACAATAATTTTGAAGGAAAAAACAGCATTAACAATAACCAAATTAACAACGACAAAACAAGAAATTGTGGGCTGCTGTAAGTTACTCAGGCGTATAAGAATTAGTTTCTGCTTTAACCATTATGCTACTCCCTGTTTTAATTTCAAATATTCCATCAACACAATATAAAAATCACACTGTTTTTCTATAGCCGTTTTTTAGACCGAAAAACTGTAGTGGTTGGAACTTTTTATTTTGGAAAGGCTGAACTTAATATTGGAAACCTTAAATTAAAGGATTTTTCCAGTGTGAGAAATATGAGATTTAAGAATAAAAGTATCTATTGCAGCAAAAAATGTGTTTAAAGTGACATAACTCGGCATATAGCAATACTTTCATTCACAAAAATTATTCAGGTTGGACTTAGCATCTTTCATTTATGATTTTCAATAATTAAAATGACTCCAGTCAAAATCTTCCACTTTTTAAAAGGAGTAAGTATCCGTGCAAGGTCTTCCAACACGCAAAAATGCAATATAGGGACTACTTAGCGAAAAAATCTATATCCTTCTTGTAACAGATAAATTTGAATTACTTCGGTTTGTAGAACTAAAAACTTGACAGTATAATTCTTTTAGACAGTTGACCTGTTCTTAGGGTTTTTTGGACTCCCTCCCCTGGCCGTCACCACTGAAATGAATTCCTGGAAAATGACTTCTTTTTACGTTCAAAGCTATTTTCCAGCCTTAAAAAAATATTGTTGAAATATTAATTTTATTTTAAGGCGTTAAATTGCGTGTATGTTACCCACCAATTAACCGCATAGACGTTTTAGTCCGCTTAAAGTATTCGAACATCACTTTGATTGAGCCACAAAACAAATAAGTTTCATGGTTGAGCGGCTTTAAAAGATTATTGACTGAAACAAAGCCCACAATGCCTTGATAGGCTAAATCGATACGTTTTGTGACTTAAGTTTAAATATGTGGATTTTTCCTTCGGTTGGGGGGTATTCAGGAACTATTTCGATTGTTGGAGGGGGAAGGATATATTGCTAGAAAAAATTTATCTTGTACGAATATTGATAAATATTTTCCTTTTCGCATATTTTGGTGTTTATTAATTTATCATACATTTATTAATGCCTTTTAATTTGAAATATTCCAACTAATGCTGTTCATTGCTTATTGAAATTCACTAATCCTTTTAACAAGTAAATATACTTTAGAAGCTTATGCAAAATATCAGACATTCATTTTCCCTAAGAGTTCAATAAAGTTGTTGTGATTATGGCTGTTAAAATATCTTTTCGCCTTGTATTTGCTGTCTCTGGAAGTTAAGGATCTGTTTACATGTTATTTCTTCGTTTTATGACAAATAAAAAACAAAGTGACTAAAAGTTTACGCTATATTATCCAAAAAATTGGCAATGAACGAATTATTCAATAAAATATTCTTTTAGTTAAACATCAATATTGCTCTTTAATTTGGAAGAAATGGTCAAATGCGCGGTCTGCAGCCCCCCCCCCTGCTCACCCCGCTGTTACTCAAGGTATTGAAGTTTGAAGGCCCTATCATGGTTTGTTGGTCTACTGGTTTGCCTATGGAAGTATCCCTTCGTAAAAACACAATTGTGGGAGAGAGCTCTAAGGCAAACACGACAAATTTTATTTTTTTAGTTTTTACCTTTCATAAACTTGAAGAGAAAGAAAATATTAATGCTTCGATTAGCATGAATAACAAGGTAATTATATATAACTTCTTTGAAGCTGAAATATTTTTCACCTAGCGGGAAACCATGTGGATGAGAGTTTGCATCTAAAATTAAGTTTTACTGTCCTTGAAATTTTTCTTCTTCTGATTTATTTTGCAAAAACAAAATTTCTTTTCCCGATGGTCAGAGAGTTTGCCAACTTTATAATTTACTATAGCATAAGATGAATATTACATTCTTTTTTGAAAATAACGTAACTGGAAATATTTATTTTCCAGTTGTCAATGTTAGAAAGTAGAATAAATAGTTGAAATGGTGACATTGCTAAATCACTTTGCTTGCCAAAATTTATCTTCTTCTATCCAAACTTACCTTTAATACTGAGCAATTCGAGAAATAGAGCCTAATCTGGCATAAAACTGGCCATAGTTTAAAACTTGAGAGTAGATGATATAAAAACAGATTAAAGGGCTTACAATAAGACGGATGACCAAGGGCGTTGTCCCCCCCCAATAAAATGGAGAAAAAATTATTATGTAGCCCATGCCCCTTGACTATCCGAATATGGACCCCCTTTTCCCCCAATGAAAATGCTGGAGCTACGTCCCTGAGGATGACTATATGGTTTGACTTTTTTTCGGATTATGCTTGAAAAATTCGGTTCATTGGTATGCCGGGCAGTTAGTATGTATATCTTAGTGTCGCTTGGTCGTCTCTGGCGTGCACAATTATCCATTTTCTGTCAGATCATGGCTTAACGCTGGAAGATTGAAGAATTGCTGACTAATGTGGTGTAAGTTTTTTCATAGTTTGAAATAGTAAAATAGATAGTCCAAAAATCTAAAATTAAACTTAAAATAAAAAAGAATTACTATTTGGAGTGAAAAGTCCGTTCCCTCTGCCGACAGAATTGTATTTAAACTAAAAGTAAGCTGACTGTTTATGCAATGGAAAAAAGAATATTTGTTAATAAGTATGTTAAGAAGGACTTTTTTTTAAAATTAATTATCAGATCTTAGCTTTAAAGCGAGAAGACCGGAGAAATATATCCCAAACTGATGTGAAAAATAGCATAGTTGTGAATGAAAGAATAACGTAAAATATTTAAAAAGGACGTCGAATGAAAATAATGGCTCTTCTTCTGGCTTGTCTTTCAGATCAGAGTTGAAAATCCGTTCCCTTGGCCGGTAAAATTTTGTTTAAACATGTTAAGACTCCTGTTTATGCGAGGGTAAAAAACAAAATAAAAAAACTAATTGTTTTCTTCCGTTGAGAGGTATCTAAATGAGTCTCTGCTTTAGAAGTTTTACCGAAAACTTCATAGAATTTCGCATTAAGTGTGGCAGAGTTGCTAGATGAAACTCATATTGTCTCGTCATTTGTTTGTTTTCAGTTGACAGAATTGCCCATCTTCGACTTTGCAGGAGACCTAAGAATGACAAATTTCGACCATATAACGACCATTCGACCATGTTTTGTATGACAGTTTCTGCATTAATTGACAAAATCTGTTTGCTGAGGGCTCCTTATAGTGAAAATGAGGAAGGCAATGTAGATCAGAAGAACCAAAGTGTGATTGAACATTTCCCTCGTGATCTCCCCTCTCAGAACACCTTAGTAAATAGCTTTTAAAATTATCCTGGAAGTGTCAAATTGTCACAGAAGAATTGCCCATCTTCGACTTTGCAGGAGACCTAAGAATGACAAATTTCGACCATATAACGACCATTCGACCATGTTTTGTATGACAGTTTCTGAATTAATTGACAAAATCTGTTTGCTGAGGGCTCCTTATAGTGAAAATGAGGAAGGCAATGTAGATCAGAAGAACCAAAGTGTGATTGAACATTTCCCTCGTGATCTCCCCTCTAAGAACACCTTAGTAAATAGCTTTTAAAATTATCCTGGAAGTGTCAAATTGTCACAGAAGACCTTTAGGCATAACAACAATGAAACGCAAGTTCCCCAGAAATCAAGGTCCAAGTCTGTTAAATGCTTTGCTCTGACTATTTATTGTGTAAATAATTTTAATATCTAAAATGATAACTTATATTATTAAAGACCTGTATTGCATGCAGAAACTTCAAAAAACACATGTGAGGTTTTAAAGTGTTTTCTATTGAAACTGAAGAATAATATCTAAAGTTTGAAGTCTTAGGCCATTTCAAAGTCGAACACATGAAAACAGAATCCTGTGCTGATGTGTATAGAAACATGAGGTCGGCCAGTTATTTGACTTGCGTTTGTTCCTATAAGCATCGCTTTTACTTCGAAAGGAATCAATTTCCGAGAAAATATAATAACTATGGCTGGTTATCTAGCTTGATTTCATGGATTGTTGAAGCTCTAAAAATTCTTTTGTTTCGTAACCTGAAACTAAATTAGTGAAATTGAAAAATTAAATCCCTTTATCAACTGGAAGTATTTACCAAATCTCCAGACCCCTTACATACATTTTTTTTTCTCTGACTTAGAATTCAAAATAGAGTTTCGGCAGTTGCTATGGTTCCTTATTTCTTGGCTTCTTTAGTCAAACAGTTCATGGTAACGGACTGTAAGTAAGGAGCGACCCGGCTCAATAATAACCAAAACTCTAATAGACGGAATTTTGATACCAATAGATATATCAAAAGAATCGCCTTTTTATACTGATTTCGAATATATAAATTTTCCTGATTTTCGATGGTGCAATTTCTTGATTTTCGATGGTGCATTTTCCTGATTTTTGATGGTGCATTTTCAAATTTTCTTTTGTGCATGAGCATCAAACAGTAGACCAGTTTTATTCATCATTTTAATAGCCAAACTCCGTTGTGTAAATACGAAACAAATTAAGGGGTATGAGAAGTTCTTTGATATATAACTTCGCTAAGATACTCATTATCAAAAGGTAGGGTTTTGAATCACGTCTTTCAGGCTTTGGAGAGTAGTGTTTACAAGATGACATAATTTTTTTCGACAAATTTCCAGAATTGTGCAACTTCTATGAAATTTGCATTAATTAATAGTTGATTATATGTAATTATTTTCGTTTTGAAATGACAACCTCAAGGATTTAAGTTTCGATCTAATCGAAAGAATATTAGCCCCTTTTCAGGCCCTATTTTTTAGGAGGGAGGGGGGGCTGCTCCCGAATAATTTTTTTGTACATCATCTTCCTCTTGCCTGAAAGATGTTTGACTAAGTTTCAAACTGACGACGAGAAAAAAGATTTTCGGTCCGCCCCTTAACATCTTCCAATTTCTCAGTAACATATTTGTTATATTGGCCTAGTGAATGATCCCCGAAAGTTTTAAACCAGATAAACACCTAATATCAATTTTGTCCCCCTGTTTACAATACAAAAACCTATTTTGAGGAATTGAGAAGCTACTTATTTTACCACCCTTTTTCCAAGGGCTGTGGGATTCATGTCAGTCCTGGGGGGAATTGGGCCTTCTGATTGTTCTGATAAAACTGGTCACATGGAAGTTCTGGTCAGATATATTGGGATGTAATGGAGAGCCAGAGAGCAAAAAAGGGTGTAGGAGGGGACAAGGGGTCTGATCTTTTTTGATCCTATTAAGGCACTAGAAATTTTCATTTCCCACAGAATGAGACTACCCCCAAATCTCTATTCCCATGCGAGGTTGATGGCAAAAATGACATGCATTGAAGGCACAGGCTCTTTACTAAGCACTGCCAGATCATTGCCTATGACTCTCACAAAAGGGGTTAGGGGCAGAAATAAACTAATAATTACATTTTTTTCTGGAACACAACCTTTGTTTTTTTTAAAGCGCTGTCTGAATGTCCTTTTAATTCGTCGCAAATGGTGTTATTCTCTTCTCTTTTTCATACGGTGTTATTAAATTTCCTGTTTAGTTTACGGTTTTGTAATAATTAAAAGAACTTACAGGAATTTAATTACTTTTGATCTAGTTTACGTTTTCATAATACCTTAAGCCAATACTTGTGGATGGAACGGTCTTTTTTTCTTGGTTTTGAGGTCACGCTTATACTAAAAAGGTGTAAAATAAAAGCGCAAGAAGTTGATTTGAAAAGCTTGGGTCAAACACTGATTTGCTACTATCTTTCTCTACTTAACTATTTTCCACTAACCCTAAGTCGTTGCATCATTTACCAAATTTATGTTACAAATAGAAATGCTGGCGTTCCCAGCTTTCATCTTTTTTTTAAAATTAAAATATTATGCTTTAAATCTAAACTCTGATTGGTCAATCAAAAGTCTTATGCTTGAAAGATTCTCAACTTAAGATATTACAAACAGGGTACATATTTGGTAATATAGCTGTGTATAAATTTGATTTTACGGACAGGTGTGACTATAATAAAGCATGGGCATCACCATTTTGTTTAGTGATGGAATAGTCATCTGATGAAATGAAAGCCAAAATTGAAAACCACTGTTGAATTTTCTTTTGACATGGACACTTCAGTTTGGTTGATTGTTTGGTTATACTGTTTTGTCTTAGGTGATTGGATAGTTGAGTAAGGTCAAGGTCTTGTTCAAGTGCTTGTTTGTCTCAATTTCTAAAGTAGGAAATCGTATGGACACTTGAGTCCCGGTCCAGATTTTTTAAGTTAAGACTCGAAACGCCGTTTTAAGACTGTTTTGGATTAAAGGTTTGAAACTAGTTTTAAGTGGGGCTTCTACCCAGTTGTATATTTAAATTGTTGATGTGCGAAGATTATTTTGTCCAGCAAGAAAATAAAAAGGGCATTAACGATGCTCGGGCCTCGGATTACATTTTATTCAGGCTTTCTGATAGTGCTGCCTATGGCAGTGCTCTACATTTACATCTTTTGATTTCTATTTACAAGAACAATAAAATTATCTTTGTTGCTTCCCATTTCTTACCAATTTTTAGCAAATTTAAGCATTAGTTAAAATAATTGTCAGTTATATATAGGGCTCATAGATGGCGTTGGTATATGACTATTAAAAGTTTTATTAGAGTATATAGTCTTAATAGCGACTTCAAGTTTTTTTTACTTGGAGTATTAAAGTCAACCTTAGATTAATTTTGATATATCAAAAATCAATTTTTTTCACTATATTGCTGTTCTGTTTTTAAGTTATCTTAATCTGAACAAAAAATTTCCAAAGTATAAGAAATCAAATACAATTTTCCGAGTTTCTAACCATAACATTTTGAACTTGCCGAGTCTTTTTATTACTTTGACATTGCAATGTCTCTGGTGTCTTGTATAGTTTAAAAAATAAATAATGGTTATAGTATTTTCTCAAAATGTGGCGATATGCTGTAGTGAAGAAGCACGAACTCAAGATACTACTGTTATTGTGTTCGTTTGAAATAATTTTGCATTTTATTTAAAAAAGTTTCTATATTGCTGACTAATTTTTTTGTATTTTAATATATAATAAACTATTGTTCAACTATACTTATTTTTGTCAAGATCTGTTATTGTGTTTTCTTGTATTATTAAATGTAGAGCTGTATTCTAGCTCTAATCTTTTCTTTAAAGCATGATCCCAATTCTTTTGCTACAGAGCTTCGTTAATTATTTAACGGGAACTCCTAAGATTTTGAAAGTCACTGTGGAGTTAAAGTATTTCATTCATCCTCACTTTTTGTCTTTTCTTCTATTCTGTTTCAGAGCCCCAGTAATTTTTTTTATAGCAATGGACAAGACAAAAAGAGGAAAAGAGACACTGTATATCCTTCGGAAGTGTGCAGAGGATTTGAATCTTCAATTAAGGAGGATTTCCCATGAGAAGGTCTGGATTCTTAAGGGCAGAATCCCCACCATCTAGTGCTTTTGAGTAAAATTCTTAAGATGTCTCTTTCACATACATGATCAGAATTTATCTTTGGAGGCGGGAGGGCAAAACCACAAAAAAAAACAAGTGAACCACCTTTGAAACATAAGAAATTATGGGACAATTATAAAAACTGATATTTTTGGAGGCCTTGGTCTAAACGTTTTGGGACCAATTGAGCCATTTGATTTTTTTTTTATTTCACTTTATTTTTATTTCAGGATACGTTAGAGAGTGGAAGGACTCTATTGGTTAATTCTCAAGTAACCAGATCAGAGTCGCACAAGAGGCAATGCTCGTTTGACTCCGGATTTCAAGGCTCAGAACAATCGGATGCCGAAGTTTTTGTGTGAATTTGATATTTTGTATGATCTGCTTTTGCGAATTAGTCAAATTTAGCTGATGCTTTTTTTCTCTCTCATGCGGAATAATTAAAATAGAAGTTGCTGACAAATGCTTTAGTGCCTCTATGAAATAGTTATCAGGGGATAAGTTTGATAAGAGCAAATTTAGAAATCTTTTCAAAAATTATCCTGGCTAAAGTCTATATAGAAAAGATTGAACTCTTATCTTTATTTTGCGAATTAGTCAAACTATGACTAATTCTTATAACAAAAATTTGTAGCGTACCTGTGAAGTTTTAAAATCGCTACTGGGTCATAAATAGAGCAAATTTTGAAATCTTTTCAAAAACACATCCTGGATAAAGTCTATATAGAAAAGATCAGCGTGGATAACCTTGCTTTTAAAAATTATTCAAATTTTGAGGATCTTTTTTTTCTCTTGTTCCTGCGGAATAATTAGAATAAATATTTGAATTTTCAAAACCCTTATGAACTTTTAATATGTTTTTTATCTCGCAAATTATCTTACAGGAAATTTTAAAAGCTTTTCAGAAATTTATTCTAGTTTAAAGTCTCTATAGAAAACGTCAGCACGGCCTTTGTCTTACTATTTTCCGATTGGGCCTTTTTAAGGAAAATTTAACCAATTAATCAAACAAATTAATTTAGTCAATGGGTTATTTTTTTTTCTAAACTCAACGCTTTGTTTTCTGAAGTCATAAATTCTACGTTGTTTTTATAGCCTCCATAATATTTGTGCTAATAGTTCTTTTTGTCTTAACAATTCGGCCAGAAAAATTCAAAATAGTATTACAAAAATAAGTGTGTGCAACAGAAAACCTGACTGGTCATAGTTTTTAATTTAGCATTGAAAGTTGTACGTGGGAAATTTGTGTAAATAAGTAATTTCTTTGAATTAGCTTAAACAATTTCTTTTCCAAAAACTACAAAAAAAGAAAGAAAAAACATGTGCAAAATTTTGAACGATAGAAAAATTATTATTGCATTTTGAAATTTTAAGTACAAAGCTTTGTTGAAATCACAAACTTTGGATCTTGATTCAGAATATGATTCATCTGAATTACACCTTGAATGTTGAGCGACCCAATTTTTAATTTTGCTCTTTACTCTAAATTACGCGAGGAAGGTCATTTACTGCCACGTATTATTACAGTAGAGTAACTAGTTATCAATTTTAAAGAAAAGGGGCAGACGTAACGCTTGTCTGCTACAGTATTTTGGTGAACTTTCTAGTTAGAACGTCCTACCTTTTGAGTAATATTTGTCAACTGAATCCCCCTCTCCTGAAAATTTAAAAACATCACCGTCTGAAAAACTATTTTTGGCATTTTGAACCCTCTCTACCTCCCCCACTCCAAAAATCTTAAGGGTACCCCTTTTTCAGACGTACTTTTCAGACATTGTTATAGATTACTAAACTTTATCTTAAAGACTATTCGGTTAAGCCGTGCAGCAGCTCCTCTGAGCTGCTGCTCAGAGGAGCAGCAGCATGTCCAAATACGATATTCTAAATGCACAAAACTGAGAGAAGACAGTTTTCGAAATGATCAAAGCAGAGAACAATGTTAAATATTTGTTGGGTTTTAATGAAGCTTTAATTTCATTCGAAAGAATAAACATTAACTGAATTTCTGTTTGCCTTTAAAAATTATTCAGAGTATTTCGGGGAATCTACACCTAGAAACGTTCCTTTTGTGTATTTCAGTCTTTCTCAAGCGAATCAATATTTTGACTTTCATTCTCGCATCCTTTTTTATCATGGTTCTGCTTATGTGTATGTTGATATAAAGATGTCTCTTTTTAGAATTTGATTACTAGTGGCACTGGTCGTCCTTTCCTTGTGGTTTATTACCAAGAACTATTTGACATAGAGGGGGGGGGCTAGGGCGTTAATAATAAAGTTTTAAAGTATGGTCATAAGGCTTCAACAGTTTTTTTTAAAGAAACCTGAACTCAGTGTGTTTCATACAGGCTATCCCCTTTCTGAAAAGTGTTGAATGAAAAAAGATAAATAAAACGCAATTACCAGCCTGCCATGGATCATATTGGATAAATAAGAAAGCTTTTTATTTTAAAAAAAATATCCCCTTTTTTATTTCGTAAAAGAAAACATTCGAAGTACGTTTCACAGGGGAAACATCCCATGTTTTTCATTATGTAGAAGAAAACATTCAAAGCTTGAATAATGTAAATTTGCTAAAAAAAACTTTCTTGGTCTGGATTCGAGACTATGAATTATGATCGACAGTTCTATTTCTAGATTTAGTATTCTTTTTAGTTTAATTAGTGATCAATTTTTTTTTTATTTTGTGTATAATAACACATTGGAGTTGTTGATCAGAAGCAATTTGCATCTAAAAATATCTTTAAAAATGGAAATCCCTAAACTTTAAAATCCCTATTTTGTTGTGAATATTTGAAACGAGTATTAAGCTTTTTTCACTATTTACAAAAAATCAAATCAAGATAGAATTTTCTTTAATGTAATTTTGAAACTTGAACATCCTACAGCAAAACACCCACTAAATCTAGAGAGTTCAAAATTTAACATTAATTTATGTTAAAAGGAAGCGAATAATAATCACCCATGAGCATGTTTAAAAAAAGTGCCGCGAGTCCTCCTCCCTGGGTAAGTATTCTTTTCTTCTTATATAGATATATCAGCTCAAGACCACATCCAGGGACGGTGCTACTGGATTTGGGCCCATTCATCCTGAAATTTTTGTCTGACTGGTAAAAAAGTCACAAAAATGCAGATAAGCAAATTTGGTACGTTTTTATAGTTTTTTGTAAACATCCTCCTCCCCAAATAAAAATTCTGGATACGCCCTTGTGGTACCTCTATATTATGAGATTCCATGTTTTCTGACCGGGGAGATCTTTCAGAAACTCAGAGCATTTTTAGTCAAACCGCTCACATTTTTCAGTCAATATTTCAATATGATAAGCTGTCATTGCATCATGTTTGAATGTCATAAGGCTTCATATCGTTAACTTTTTCGTTTTATTTCAATTTTGGAAAGTGCTCAAGTTTGAAGAAAAGGATGATATTCCAACAATGGAAGCCCATCACAAAGTTTTTACGCGTGTTATGACAGGACAGCAAGAAGTTCCCTGGGAACCTCCAACTGATCAGAAGCTTTGTACATAACTAGGACTACCTTTGTCACCACACAGTTTATATTGTTTGGCAATGGTTTATATTAACAAGAGCAGGTGACCTGCGCAGGAACTTGCAATGCGAGTTATCCTCGACTCATTATTTATAAATACATGTTAATGCTGTCCTGCCATAGGGAGGCAACACTTAATAAAATATAAAGCAAGAAAAGTTGAATCAGCGAAGAAAAAAAAGCAGAAAAACTATACATCACTCAAAATTTCGTGTTATGCCGTGGACCTAACTAGGTTATAGTTCCCTCGAGGGATTCGAATCCCCCTCCCACAGTCCCATCAGGCTAACCAAGCAGAACTTCTCCTTGGTAGCAATGATAAACCTTATGGTGAGGTGATGGAGCAGGGAAGGACAAGATTTAAACGTCTCTGACTATTTATGCGAGAGCTGTTAAGAAGTTATGATGAAATATATGAAAAACATCAGGGAATTTTAAATTAAGTCGGAGGGTGTGATAGGGAAAGTTTCTTACAAGATAATAGTTTTTCAAGAAATTGTAGAGAGTTTTTTTAAGGGTGAATGGGGGAATACACCTACCCCCATAGCTGTATTCAGGGGAGTTACCTGGTTTAAATCCTCCCTGAAATTTCTGTTGGTCTCGTAAAAATGTAACAGAAATGTATTGAAATTTTTTTTATGTGTTTTGTAACCCCCCCCCCCCCCCGAACAAAATCTGTGATCCGCCAAATTATTTAATCTAATTCAATTAACTAATTAAATGATGAATCAATGCTAAATGAAAAAAAAATAATTTGACACAGTTAATAAAAGAAACCGTTCGGAAACCATACTTAAAAAATTTTGATTCACAGGAAGTTTTAATTGGTTTTCAAAATTGTGAGGTATAGTCTAAATATTTCCATATCTCAACAAACAGTATATAAAACTGTGAAAAAGGCAAACTGAAGCTTGTCTTGAGAATAAGAGAGAAAACGCTCCTTGTCATGGACTTGTTATTATATAGGTATTAGTAAGGGTCTAACTAAAATACCCGTTCAATTATTTTTATTTATTTTAGTTTTTAATTATTTTTAATTATTTTATTTTTATTTATTATTTTAATTATTTTTATTTATTATTAGTGTTAGAAAGCAGGACTGAACCACTTTTTGAAGATGCTGCTAGACTGCACAAAAGTAAAATGTGAATCTGCATGTTAGAAAATTTTGGAAAAGCTGTCAGTCCAGACTAGCCCTAAATAAACATAAGAAGGAGAATATGATCAATAATAAAGAGAATTCTAAATAGAAATGTACTCAACAGTTTAAGGGAATATTGAAAAACTTTAAGAAATAATTTAGAAAGTAGAGACAGGATTTGAGAAGTTGGAAAAAGATGAATAATTATCTACAAAGTTAGTGATGATATCAGTACCTGTGCACGTAATGATTGATTGCAAATGGGCGGGAAAATTTGATGCATTTTTGATGAAGCTAATGATTTTTTTCAAAAATAAAATTTTGGTCAAATCCCTATAAAGAAAAAGTACCAACAGTGGATATATTTATTATTGGTGTTTGCAGTAATTACTATGGAGTAATTGATTATCATAGAGGGTAAAGAGCATACTGATTAGCATGTTGTTGAACGTAAAATAAATTTATGCTGTAGATGTAGTTTTTAAAGAAGTTTTAAAAGGAGGTCCATTCGGCTGAAAGAAAAGGAAGAGGCTTTGACCAGATTCCATGCTTAGATTGATAATTGAGAAGCATACAACCAATCATGTTAGACCCATCAGACCCAGACCCATACAACCCATCAGACCTATCAGTAGCGTAGGGGAAAATATTACCTTAAATTGCGCTTGCTAGCGATTAGGACGAATTCAATGACCGCCAGTTAGTGATGATGGGGGCGCAGGACATCTGCTGCATCCCATTGAGTGAACCATGGATTGGTCACCCAGTCCTTGTCGAGATTTGATTTGAAGCTGTCGATTGTTGTAGATTCCACCATCGTCTTGCTTAGGCCGTTCCACAGACTTATGATTCAATTGTAGAAGAAATTGTTTCTTTTTCTTGCCTTGGCGCGCTTGCGGAACATTTTTGCTGAATGACAACTGGTACATGACGACCGGGCAGGTTCAAACATATCTTTGTCGTCAAACTGGAGTAACTTATAGGTCATTATCATACGGCCTCTGCGTCCACGGTATGTCAGGATTGATAGCTTCAGGCTCCTTAGTCGTCATCCATACCCTTTATCGTTCAGACTCTACGCATTTTTTTGCCCGTCTTTGAACAGATTCGAGAGCCATCTTGTCTATTTTATGAATTGGCGTGGCGACGCACTCTCCATACTCCAATCTAGGTCTCCCCAGGCTTTTATAGAGTGTAGTTACTATTGGTGGGGATCTACTAGTGATTGTGAGCTTGATGATGCGGGTGTGGCAGTTGAATTTGAGGTCTTCATCCACAAAACCCCCAATTTCTCTATCTTACGTGGTCTCGGAAATTGGTTATTTCTCACCGGAATTTGAAAACATTGAATATTGCCATCGTGGGTTATCTCTTCCAAAATGGAGAACGTTGCACTTTTCAACATTAAACTCGAGTCTCCATATATTGGCCCATTTGCAAAAGCAAAAATATTCTATTCTTTCCACCTGTTTGCGGCCAGAGTCTTTGCAGCTGTGCATAGACATAAAGACCCTCAGACAAACTTCTGTTTTCTCACAGACAGATCTTCTGAAGAATGAAAATGACACGATGCTTAAATGGTCAACCTTAACACATCAAAGACAAAAGATCTATTAGTCACTCAATGTAAGGGGTTGCGTCGACTTTTAAAGTTTAAAGTGAAGCCATTAGTTGATTGAAATGGCTAAGTCATATGGGAATGCATTTTTCACCAGATCTCTCATGATGCACACAAGAAGATCCGGTCTGATCCTCCTATGGGAAAAATATTGATAAGATTCCTTATTCTAAACATCTAATACGATCTTGCTTGCCCACTCGTATCTAAAAGTCTCTCACTAGGTCTGATTTCAGACAATACTGATATTATCTTTTTGAAGGGACTATTAATACCTTGTTGGGACCATTTCTGACCATCCAAAATAGAGCTCTAAAGGTACGTGGCATGGGTAATAATGAACAATCGTTTTGTATGAGTATATCTACTACCCAGTTAGAGTTATATGGACTAGTGTTCCCATTCGTCAATACAGCACGGAGAACTCGCAGAACTCTGAGATGCGCCGAGAATCTAAAAATGGTACGCCTAGCACTGAATCCTTTAATAACTGATTTGACACACGCTTGACTTTCGCTTCGAAATATCCGTTGGAGAGATGGCATTTATTTAAAAGGTGAATTTAACAGACAAAAATTTTGAAAAAAAACTCAGAGTAAAAAGAAAACAAATATCAAAAAAAGAAAACACTAAGTGATTAAGCTGAACGTCCTAAAAAAATTTAACAGGATTTTGTAAGAGAAAAAGAATATACAAGATCGAAATTCAATTTGAGTTAAAAAATTTTCAATAGATTATTGCTTGTTTCATGCTCCTAAACATGTTGATTGCTCTCTGGAAGTTAGCACAACCTTTTAAGAGGTATAATATATTGTAGTCTGTATTTTTGAACAGAAAATAATTATGTTATACACGGAATCAAATCAATCTAATATATCGGTGAAACTAAGAAATAACTAACAAACCATTCTCCAGATCAGTAAAGCCATAGAAATTATGATATACATATTTCCCCTTTCTCTCTCTATCTTAACTGGCTGTACAAATTTTTATAAATAATTTATGTCACCAAAGACGAATCATGAAAATAAATCTTTTTTCAATGAAAATATTGTTTTCATCATTTGTCATTACAATCATATTATTGATATTTTCCAAGTTATTAATCAGGGTAATAAGGTATTATTTTCTGTTGGCAGGGGAGTGGGTACAAAGCTTATTAAAATTATTCTGCTAACTGCATTAACGTTGCATAGAGTCAAATGAATCATTCGTTTTCCCCTAAGATCAATATATTTTACGAAGTTCTGTTAAATTAAGATTCCATTTCACAGAATTCATTGTTTTAATATTTAAAATCGGATCGTTATGTTATTTTTAGCTTCTCATTTAAGATCTATGGTCGATTTCAGCCACGAATTTGATTATACGGAACGTAAAGTCTCAAGAGGTGATGCTATAAAGCATGCAGTTACTACTGTCATCTAAAACAAAGTTAGAATTTTATAAGATGGCATTTAAGTATAATGAATAATGTTAAGCGATCACTGCAATAGCCCCAGGTTTAGGACGGAAGTCATAGGAAGCAGGGTTGCCACCCTGACCTGGAAGAATTTACCAAATCTGAGAGGAAAAATTTACTAAATCGTATCTGTTTTTACTAAACACTCAAAAAAATTTTTTTGCACGTGCGGCTACCGCACGAAACCTATAAGTTCAAAAATCTTTTTTTTATTACTATTTGGACGTACTAGTGGATAGGCTTCATATTCCAGATGCGGTGTATGCAAGACGTCAAACAATAGTCTGGAATCTTGGATTCTGGAAATTTTGCTGGTGGAGCCGGCTTTAAATTTATCAATGGTCTTCAGGTCATAAGATTCAGATATATTGAAAGAGTAAATAACAATCTACGAAGAAAAAACAGCTACCATTCATAATCACGAAGCAATTCAGACGATGGAGTGCTTAGTGCTAAGATGGAGTTCTTATAAATCATGACTTTTTACTAGATTTTGGGAAATTTACTAGATCCTCTAAATTTACTAGATTATTGTTTTTTTATCAGATCTAGTAAAATCCTACTGACGGTGGCAACCCTGATAGGAAGCCAAGAAGGGCTTATGGAGTTCTGATGCGAACCAGTAAATGTACATAGAAAGTAGAAAGTCTATTTGATTCTGTAATGAACAAAAAATAGTCTCCTTTGAGTATTTTTTCGTAAACAGATATTCTCAACTATAAATTTAGGTAATATTTTGTTTTTCAAAAAATTTTGACTTAAGAATGTAATTGTGACCTATTGGTCAAACGCATCAAACCTCAAATAAGGATGTAATTAACTTAAATTGGGCGCAATTACTTACATTAAAAGCTTTAAAAAAGGCTTAGAATTGACTGAAATAATTTTCAACTTTACTCAACTATGGTTTAAAACTAAGACTCAAGTAATTGGCAAGCAGCTTCTTCCTTCATTAGTTTACATTAGGGGTAGGATAGGGCTGGTATTTTTAGTAGCAAAGATGCAGGAAGTATGACTATGCCTTAATCTGATCTCTCTCTCGACTATTTGAAAAGAAGTGAAGAACTTGAAGTTTCAGTAGCTTTCTGTATATGAAGGAGATGTCCCATTTTCTCAAAATTACAAATCCGTAGGAATTTTGAAATCTAAGATGGGCGGGTAGGTTTGCCAGGATATTCATAGATTATAGGTAAATATTTTCTTTTAGATTGTGTGATATATTTTGTAGAGTGATTTTTCTGTCGAGATATTAAATGTTAAGTACCATTATTTCTTTTAGTATGTACAAAAGTTATCTTTCGTTATTTAAGATTAATTTATAATTTTTTTTTCGGTAAAAAAGACACGCTGTATAACTTCAGTAAGCTCTTAGTTCTCCACAGAACTAGGTGGTGAAGCACTTGTGGACTTGTATAATCCACTGATGCTCTCAAATAGGACGAAATCATCAAAAATCAACAAAAAGTATTTTTGTAAATGATTTAGATACATCAAATCAATATATTATTATTATTTCTGTCAGATTTCATTCATTTACACTTTTATTTTCTTGTTCTATTTCTATTTACGATTCTCGCCAGTGACTTATTGAAATCAAAGTATCATTACAAGTATTGCTACCATGCATTTACATAACTTCTACAATAATTTGGGTCCTCTGAGGTCAACTGATAATTCGCCAGCTGAATCAAAAATTTTCTATACAGCCTTTTATAGGTGGGTTACTAATTTTTGTATTTTGTCATTGCTTTTATATTTAACATATAAGAAGATTGGTCTATTGAAGTTTCTTTGTTAGTGTTCTTTGTCGTCTGCTTTTCCTGGCCATGGAGCTTCACGGGGAAGACAATAATGAAGCAGATTGTTTGGGGTTGAGAATTTAGGGTTACTAATTTAAATTATCATATTATTGTGAAATAAAATTACAATCTTATCTAGCTTGTCTTATCTATCTTATCGTTGGAGTTATCAAACCTACGTGGTATGCTTGGACAGTGACCAGCTTCTACGTGACATATTGATCTGGATTTTTCCCCCTCCATTAGGAGTTATAGGTAACAGCTCCAAGTTAATCGTTAAGGAGCATTAAGTCTTCTCATTCAACAGCTGGAGTGAGAGGAATCAAGAACTATAAGTTATTACGATTTGTAGTTTTAGATTGAAAATGTATGACCAAACATATTCATCAGGTTAAACACATACTGCATCAATTCGGCCGAATTTTGCTCTTTATAATCCTGTGTAAAATCGTAAAGAAGACATTTAATAATTGGGAACATAGCCTATTCTATAATATTCAAATTTTTATTGAAATAATTAAATAAATAACTTTACCACAGTAAAATCTAAGGTCACTAATTTAAGCGTAGCACTCAAAAATGCAAGTATAATTCTTGAATTTGATATTTGAAAGCCAAATGAATGCATGTGGACAAAAGATTGCAAAAGGCTTATACCAATGGAAAGGCAATAGATAAGAAAAAACCATGTCTGGAAAAAAAATATTCGTTCATCTTTCATCATCCAATGCTATGATGCCACAACCCTAAAAGAAGAAAGAAAACGTTAGAGTAAGACAACGTCTTTAAACTTCCTTGATGAAACAGCAGCTAAAAACTGAAATATGGGCACTGATATTGACAGTAAAACTCTCAAATATGGTGAATTCAATGGTAGGTTTTCTTTTTCATATGAACTCTTTCGTTATTATATTATTAAAGTTTTCTTTCAATCTTTTAAATTTATTAAAAGCAGCTTAGTTTTATCGGCATATATGACTAATGAGAAAAGTGTTTTAAAACGAATTAGATAGAAGGATAAAAACCAGTTTGAATATGAACTGTTTTTGTTTTACGTCCTCAATTTTTTATTCGTTTCTCAGCTTTGCTTTAGTGAAAGTATGGTATGCTCGCTAATTAGGTATTTATATTCATTACATTCTTTTCATGTTACATATTTAGCATTGCTTTCTGTTTTTTCTTGCTTTTTTATATTTTTAATTTCTTTTCCTTCGAACACACTATTTTTGCTTGGTTGCGGATAAACAAAATGAGATAGGCCTATATTTTAAAACATATAACCAGGAATTTATTTTAGTACTTTTATTGCCTAAAACAAATCTGCATGTTTGGATCAGATTTTAAGTCCTAAGACTTTGATAGGCTTTTTTTTAATTATAAGTTTTCTATATAAGGAGTTTCCATAGATTACTTCTAGCCTGGGCAGAAATTTACTATCAATTTAGCATAGAAAGAGGCACTTTGTTATAGAAAGGTAGTTGAAACTTTGTTGCAACATATTTCTTATGTAGCGATTTCTAATGAGTTATTATCAGCCTAAAGTGGCACATAAACTAATAATTTAAGATATAGAAAGGCAGTGTGGTATTTGATGTTATGAGTTATATATATATATATATATATACATATATATATATATATATATATATATATATATATATATATATATATATATATATATATATATATATATATATATATATATATATATATATATATATATATATATATATATATATATATATATATATATATATATATATATATATATATATGGAAGCTTTTTTTTTAGAATTTATGGCTTGGCAGAAGTGGCCCACGCTAAGACTAAGTTAAAGTTTCAGCGTAGAGTAATCTCCAGCATAGTCATAACCCATTAGGAGTGCATAGTCATAACCCACAGCAAAGGAATTTTTCCGTGCAAAAGAATAGTAACCATGTCTGTATTTCATGTAAGTAGAATGCTTGTTGTATATGTATGAGTTGCGTATGAATGGTATATAGAATAATGCAAAAATATGTTACTTGAAAATGTAGAATAGATAGGACTAACACCCGCTGTCAACAAGCTTTTTGGGGTTTTCTTAGCAGGTGCTAAAAAAAGTAATGTAGGCCTATATATATATATATATGTCAAAAATAATTATAGATACAAATCAGCCAACTTTGAAAAAAATATAAGTATAATTTTAACAGATAGCGGTGGGATATTCCATGAAGCTCTAACAGCACCTTTTACTTGTATTAAGAGTAATAGCATTACCAATATACTAATAGAAATATAACAATTGAATTGTCAATAAATTAAATCCTCTGAGCCTAAAATCCAGATGAATATTAAAATTTAAAACATTCTGACTGGGCCCTGCTTGGCTATTTAAATTTAGGAAGAAGCAGTTGAGTCTATTTTCTTAAGAGGCGATCTGAGGTCGACTAAGGCATAATAAGGGAATTATATCAAAATGCATTAAATTATTTGAAGAGCCTTAAAACTTTGAGGAGGTCAAATGAAACGTGGCTGAATATTTTCTTCCACATTTTTTCTCTACAATGTGATAACTGCATATGTGATTTATTGTGATATCATTGCCTTTTTATTCTTTATAATACTGAGCAAAAGACTTGAAACGCCGATGACGTAAAGCATTAGTAATTTGAAAATCTTCTTTATTGTTCTATATCTATCAAAATAATGTTTTTAAATATCCTATAAGAAGTCAATGATTTTTCTGACGCCAAAACCATACCCAGAGAGGGGGGGGGGTTTAAGGGGGATTGAACCCCTCCCGAAATTTTTTTTTGATTCGTAAAAACGTAACAAAATGAATATACACAAATTTTGTATGCGTTTTTTGAGGATTTTTTGTGTAACCCCCCTCCCCCGAATTTTTTTGAGTAATACCCCCTCTGAAAAAAAAATCGTGGGTACGGCCTTGTCTGATGCAAAGAAGAGTGGGGTAACTAATGTTTTTAATCATTGTAAAGGAAGTCAAAGATTTGTCTGACGCAAGGAAGAGCCTGGAAGCTATGTAATATAAGAGTATACTCGAAGAAATAACTGGAAATATTCCGTTAACAATAACGAACGAAAACTAAATATTGTTAATTATCAAAAAACTGCACCCCAAACTCGTTTGTTGCACTTTGAATCGTCCAGAAGGACATGTCCGAGACCTTCTTTTCTGTGAATCAGTAATTCTTGAAACAAAACTAGTTGGACAAGTAGAGATATTTTGACAAACTTCAAGGAGGATTCAGAATCACGGGGAAGTCTTATAAGACATGACCAGAGATGGAACAAAGACTGCATAAGGACCGCCAAGAAAGCTGCAGCCGGCAATTAAAGTGGCCATCAGAAGTATTTCCAAGGTCTTTTGGTGCCAGACATGATAGTTTATCATCTGGTTGCCACCAAAAGTAAGTAAGCAGGTATATTCTTATGCAAGGAGAATGTAGTAGCGTCTTATGCTAACTATCAAAGAACAATCGTAAATTAAAAATTAATCCTCCAATTTGAATATTTCAGTTGGGTTAAAATATTATTAAGGGTGTCATATTAATGACAGTAAATCGACTAAAAACATATGGCCCCCGAATGTGGTACTTTATAATTATGTTGCAGTTCAAATTATTTACTTGAGAAGGGGATACAGAAATATGTGTTTCAGTTTCACTTACTATTATTAAGAAACATCTATTCTAGGCATCCCACAAATGATAAAAAAAGCTTGCAATCGAAATCTCAATTTTAAACTACTTTTTGAATTAAGGAAAGTAGGTACAACAGATTTTGGTAAAAATACAACCGTCTAAATAGCTTGAAATTCAAATAACTTAGGAGTTATTTGATCTGAACCAATCAATTGAGCTTTCTTCGGATATTAACGAGGGCTGTACAAGACGAAATAAAGAATAATGTCGCCTATCCTTACTTGAGTTACCAAAGACTATCCTTTCATAAACACAACTCAGGAAGAAAATGGATCTTTCATTCTCCATTTCTTTCATTAATTGTTCCCTTGTCTGACATAAACCAACTTAATGGCAATTACTCAATGCACCTTGACTATTTATTGCCTTATCTGTTAGCGACATTAAAGTTCCAAGGAAAAGGAGAAAAGATATTAGAAAAATAAATTAGGCTAGTGAGAATAAGGGGTAACACTAATTTGATTCAATGAAAACTTCATCTAGCCTATGAATTGTGGTTGTAGTCGAAAAGGTGGAAATGAGGATTACAGTTTAATTCTTTGACTAAGAAGAGAAAAATTTTTATTGTATATTATCTGTGTATTAAAAAAAAATATATTACAATTGTTTTATTTTACGACTACATGAATATACTCATGACTTTGATTACAGATTGAGGCTAAAAGCAAAACATTGGCTTTTTTTATCACGTAGAGACACGACTATTTAATAAAAAAAAACAACAACACAAACACACAATGAGCACAGAAATTTATGCAGGAGAGGGAGTAAGTAATTTTGATCCACAGAAATTTACACTTTTATGCCACTTCCTTAGAAGACCACTCTTCATTTTGTATTCGCATGTCAGTTCAAGTGGATAAAAATGAGAAAATACATTTCGTAGGAAGGAAGCTATTTTTAGAAATAATGCAAGAAAATACAATAGCAATTAAGATAACATGTGTACATATTTAATATTGATTTGAACGAAATTTTCAACCCATCTGTATCAAATATATATTTTATACATTTATTAAGAGTTATGTTCTCATTATTTCGTTAGATTTCTTTTGACTTTACCTTCTTATCATAGGCAGTGAAATAGCGATGCCTTTGTGGGCACAATTTATTATTTATTCTTCTTTTTTTCACCGTATGCAGCTGAATATTATAGGGCATCACGAGGGGGATGTTCAGCTGACTGCAATTACTAGTACTAGTGCTATTATTTTAATACTACTGATAGGCCTACAGCTAGTACTACTAGTACTCCTACTACTACTTCTATACAGGGGCACAGCTTGGGTTTGAGATTGGGGGGAATATAAAAAATATACCGACAAAATCGTCGAATGTGTCGACAAATAAGCTAAACTCAACTGAAAACACAAGCTAAATTCCAATGTGTCGGCGCTGAACACCAAACCTCGGAACTTTTTCAGAGAACCCCAGTCTCCCCACCCCCTTAGCTGTGCCCCTGCTACTATGACAACTATTGCAACTATGGCAAAAGGTATGAAGGTGAAATTGAAAATTACAGTGAACTTTTATGGGAAAGATGAACTGAATCAAAACACGCCGTCTGTATGCAGGTTGTCAAAAGGGGGACGTTACTCTTGATAGTTGTGACGAAAACACAAAAGAAATTTTGATAACAAATCCCAAAGTTTTACAAAAAATTATATACAATAACATATATAATATATGCAGGTTCATATATAGGTTCCTATATAGAACCTATATAACATATTTAGGTTCTTAATGCATAAGGTTTATTAAATTCTGGGTTACCCATCATAATTACGAGCCTGAGAGATGCTTGATTTGTAAAAAAAGGCAGATGTCCTACAAATGGCTGAAGATGTAGATGAAAATTAGAGCTTCAAATTCATCATTAAAAGAACACTGTTGCAGAGGTTTCAAGCCCCTCTGTACAAAAATGAAAAATTTGCTTCTTTCTCCAAGAAGAATGATCGAAGAACCATGTTCTTTGTTTTTTTTTTTTTTTCAGGAGTAGCCACATCAAGCCAATGATTCTAGAAAATTGGAAAAAGTCTTATCCAAACAAATATTATAAGTTGTCGTTCCCTTTTGAAGTGGCAAAGAATAGTTCCCCCGCAAACTGGTATTTTTTGACATTTTGTAGCGTGAAACAACAATTTTGCCCCTAAGAGGAGAAAAGGCTATCGATTGAAAATTGCGAGATTGCCAATCAATGTTAAAGTATTGGAAATCTTAATATTGAACTTCCCAGCTTCGCAGGCATTGGTGCCATGCGGAAGTGTATTCGCTCCTAAAGAGGTATGACGTCTGTAAGAAATTAATTTTAAAAACTTTTTCAACGAAATAAGTTTTTCAAAGAAAAGTAAAGAACTCCATTAAACAAAAAATTTAGCAAAAATAAAATCAAATAACCTACCAAGCGTGAAACTACCACAAATAAGCGTCGATAAATACTCGTAAATGAAACCCAAAACGAACAGAAATTACAATAATTAACCGAGTCAAACTCAAAACGAGCAGAAATTAACATAGGTTGGGCGCAAAGCCCCCATGCCTTCCCAAGGCCAGAACAAAATTTGCACTTTACTGAAAAAATATAAATGTTTTTACTTTTATAACTTTAATGAATCAAATAATATAAACATTTTGATTACCAAATATCAGTATGTGTATAATAAACTGACGATGCACATTCATTTGTCTTTTTTCTGTAAAGTGTAAATTTTGTTCTGGCCTTGGGAAGGCATAGGGGTTTTGCGCCCAACTTATGTTAGATTCTGCTCGTTTTGAGTTTGACTCGGTTCATTATTGTAATTTCTGTTCGTTTTGGGTTTCATTTATTTATTGATGCTGATTTGTGGTAGTTTCACGCTTGGTAGATTATTTTGTTTTATTTTTGCTAAATTTTTTGTTTAATGGAGCTCTTTACTTTTCTTTGAAAAACTTATTTTGTGGAAAAAGTTTTTTAAATTAATTTTGTTCGTTTTATACTGACATAATCTTTTCAGGGAATAAGAAAATAATACTTTAAATCTTCTCGTTTTTTAAGACTTTATAGTTTAGCCTGCAAAATTTTTATTGGATGTGTTTTGGAAAATGGTGGACGTGAGAGGGGGGTTAGTCACTATCAAATCACTTTCAACTATTAAAATGGCACTAGTCCTTTCGATTTCCAATTGAATGAGCCCTTTTGAAGTTTCTACGATAACGCTTTCAATAAAAACTTTATATGACCCAGGGCATAACTTACAACCCCTACCCTGGAGGTTGTGGGGGGAGGGGTTGTCATCCTTAAAGACCTAATTTCCAAAAATTTCAACTACGTTGAGTAAAATGGCTATCTAAAAATTTGCATTGGATGTGTTTGGGGAAAAGGTGGGCGTGAGAGGGGGGTTAGTTGCCCTCGAATCACTTTCGACTATTAAAAAGGGTCCTATCCCTTTGAATTTAAAATCGAATGAGCCCTTTTTCAAATTTTTACGACAAAGATTTCAATAAAAACCTTATATGCCTCCAGGACATAACTTATAAATCTTGCCCTAAAGGTTTTGGGGAAGCGTCTACCTGCGAAATACATTTTATATCTGGAAATCAAATACTCTGAACGAAATGGCTATCTCAAAATTTTTATTGGATGTGTTTGGGGAAAAGGTGGGCGTGGAAAGGGGTTAGTTGCCCTCCAATCACTTTCGACTAGTAAAAAGGGTACTATCCCTTTGAATTTCAAATCGAATGAGCCTTTTTTCAAGTTTCTACGACAAAGATTTCAATAAAAACCTTATATGCCTCCAGGGCATTACTTATAACCCTTGCCCTGAGGGTTGTGGGGGAGTGTCTTCCTCAAAAGTATATTTTCTATCTGGAAATCAAGTTAACAAAATGGCTATCTCAAAATTTTGATTGGATGTGTTTGGCGGAATGAAGGGCGTGGGGGGGGGGGCTTGTTGCTTTCCAATCACTTTCGACTATCAAAAAGGGCACTAGCCCTTTGAATTTCCAATTGAATGAGCATTTTTATAAGTTTCTACGACAACGAATTCTTTAGAAACCTTATTTGCCCCCAGGGGATAACTTAAAACCCTTGCCCTGAGGGCTGCGCTGAAAAAAATGGCTATCTCAAAATTTTGATTGGATGTGTTTGGGGAAACGATGGGCGTGGGGGGGGGGGTTCTACTGGCCCTCCAATCACTTTTGACTATTAAAAAGGGCACTAGCCCTTTGAATATCCAATCTAATGAGCCTTTTTCGAAGTTTCTACGATAACACCTTCTATAAAAACGTTATATGCCGCCAGGGCATAACTTAAAACCTTTGCCCTGAGGGTAGTGGGGGATTGTCCTCCTCAAAAACATTTTTTCTATCTGGAAATCAACTATGCTGACCAAAATGACTATCAAAAAATTTTGATTGGATGTGTTTAGGGGAATAATGGGCGTGAGGGAGGGGGGGAGCGAGTTTCCGTCCAATCACTTTTAGCTATTAAACATGGTATTAGCCCTTCAAATTTCCAAACCAATGAGCCTAATTTAAAGTTTAGATAACAATACCTTCTTTAAAAACCTTATATGCCCCCAGGGTCTCAATTAAAACCTTTACCCTGAGGGTTGTGGGGGAGTGTCCTCCGCAAAAACATATTTTCTATCTGGAAATCAACTACGCTGAACACAATGGCTATCTCTAAATTTTGATGGGCGGTGTGGGGGGAAATGAGGGGCTTGGGGGGGCTAGTTGCCCTCCAATCACTTTCGACTGTTAAAAAGGGCACTAGAACTCTCAATTTCCAATCGAATGAGCCCCTTTTGAAGTTTCTACGAGGACCCCTTCCATATGAAGTACCCTTTTCTAAAAGAAAAAATAACACATAGTACATAGTGCCAACATCGTTCTTATATGCCCTCAGGGTATAACTTAAAACCCTTGCCCCGAGGGTTGTGGGGGAGTGTCCTCCTCAAAAACAGATTTTCTATCTGGAAATCAACTACACTGAACAAAATGGCTATCTCGAAATTTTAATTGGATGTGTTTGGGGGAATGATAGGCGTGGGGGGGGGGGGGGGATAGTTGCCCTCCAATCACTTTCGACTATTAAAAAGGGGACTAACCCTTTGAATTTCCAATCGAATGAGCCTTTTTTGAAGTTTCTACGACAACGCCTTCTTTAAAAACCTTATATGCCCCCAGGGCATACCTCAAAACCTTTGCCCTGAGGGTTGTGGGGGAGTGTCCTTCTCAGAAACATATTTTCTATCTGGAAATCAACTACGCTGAACAAAATGGCTATCTCGAAATTTTGATTGGATGTGTTTGTTGCCCTCCAATCCCTTTTGACTATTAAAAAGGGCCCAAGAACTCTCGATTTCCAATCGAAGGAGCCCCTTTTGAAGTCTCTATGACGACCCCTTCCATATGAAGTGCCCTGCTCTAAAGGAAAAAAAAATAATAAAGGGTATATTGTGCCAACATTGTTCTTATATGCCCTCAGGGCATAACTTAAAACCCTTGCCCCGAGGGTGAGACCGAATGGAATGTAAAAACTACCGAGGCATATCCCACATCCCGATTGATGCAAAGATATTTGCAATAATACTTCTAAATTGGTTCCGAGACCCTAGAAATTCCCGAACGCTATCCAAACAAGAAGGATTTAGACCAGTTATGGGCTGCTGTGATCAGATCTTTAGCTTAAGACAGGTTTTAGAACATCACTTCAAACACCAGCAGGAGACAATCCAAATCCTTATCGATTTCATCACGGCTTTTGACTCGGTCCATCGGGACGCCATATGGATCGCAATGAAGGAGGACGGAGTCCCTGAGAAGATTACAAGACTACTGAAGACATACTACGATAGAGCCACGACCCCAGTTAGAGTTGATAGTGAGCGGTCAGGTTTAGTCCTGATTGAGAAGTGTGTGCGTAAAGGATGGGTTCTGTCACCAATGTTATTCAACGTCATTATTGATTAGATTGTCGTGGCCTTCAACAAGTATCAAAATCTGGAATTGAGCCCATTCATGTCAGTGATGGATCTTGATTATGTTGATGATGTGTATATACTTGCTGAGTCTGTTACAGACACCCAGGCCATGATTAATGAAGTAGCAAGCACAGCACTTTTGACTGGCCTCCAAATAAGTCTACCGAAGACGAAAACGATGCGGACAGATGGAAGGGATGACACCCCTGTAACCCTAAATGGTAGTCAAATCGAGGACGTTCAGTCGTTTAAATACCTTGGCTCAATGATAAATGCAACTGGGGAATCATCAGAGGAGATCCGTAACCGTATATCCTCAACATGGAACGTCTTCCTGCAGCTAAAGAACTCACTTTGGAAGCGTAGCAAAATTTCTCCACGTACCAAGCTCTGAGTCTACGAAGACACGGTACTCTCTGTTCTTCTCTACGGGTGTGAAACGTGGTCACTGAAAGCAGCAGAAGCGTCAAACTTGGACGTATTCCATCAGAAATGCCTGTAATATATACTAGGCATTCGCCTCTCAGACAGAGTCTCGAACGAAGAGGTCAGGAGATGAGATGGGGATCGCCCACTTTTCTCTGATGTTGTAAAAAGGAGGCGTCTAAGGGGTTTGGCCACACCATGCGGAGATCAGAAGAGCATATTACCAAAAAATGCCTCAAATGCCTTCCACTATCAGTATGGAAGAAGAAAGCAGGAGAACAGAAGAAAACATGGCTTGCGACAGTCAGGGCTGAACTAGAGCCAATTGGGGGTTCCCGAAAATTTGAGTGACCTTGGGATCGTTACTGGCTTGATATTATGGAGAACGAAATTTCTGGAAAGAAACTTGTCGTCGTCTGCTGGGTGCCACAATGAGCCTAAATGCGACTTGAACGTGCAACATGTACAAGTAAGTAAGTACAAGTTGCTAATTGTGTATCGGAGAAACTTTTTCAGCAATTTTTAGTCCTGACAATATTTTTTATTTTATTTTCATAATTATTGAAGTTGGTCTGAAAAATAAAACTTAATATCATTACCCAAAAATTCAATCTATGCTCTTTGACAATCTGGATACACTAACACTCTTTTTATTTATTAAAATTTTAAGAAGAGAAGTAGTAAAAGTAATAGCCCCAAAAGTTTCAACTTAATGCCCCCAGTCGTTCTTGATATATTGCTGTGGTATCTTAATGGCAACCATAAACACAATACCTTTTCATTTATTTTAAATCAACATTTAGTCTTAAATCAAAATGCGCTTAAAGCAACATAATAGTCTTAAAGCAGTTGCATAACTGGGGGGAGGGTGGACACACCCGATATCCCTAAGGAAATAGTTGCTGGATTGTTCTACTATGGTGAATAGTAGCAATAGTAATAGTAGCAGTAGAACTAGTAAATGTTGCTGTAGTACTAGCATTAGTAGTAACGTTCAGATATTGCCTTTTGGTTAATTGATCTTGCCATTTAAGTATTCTCTGAGAGTTCCAACTTAATACACAGATCAATTCTTAAGATACGCTATTTTGGTAATCTAAATGCACATAGTGTCTTTTGTTAGCTCGAATTTACCATCAATATTCTCTCAAATTTTACCTTCATAGACTTAGTCTTACTAGTACTATTATCACAGTAGTTTCGGTGGTAGTAGAAGTAGTTGCAGTGTTAGCGTTGTATTAGAAGTAGTAGTAGCAGTGGTAGTAGCAGTATAAATAGTGGTTGTAGCATATGCATATTGCTTTTCGGTCAGTTGAACACCGCTTTCATGATGCCCCGAAAGTTTTACCTTGACACGTCAAGCCGATCCAAAAATACTATTGATGTGTGCTTTTAACACCTTTTTGACGCCCTTTTCACCTTAGTACTCCAAGTCTTACAAGTTGTTGCGATTGAAGTAGTAGTTAGAGTAGTTTAGTAGCAGTAGCAGTATTAGTTAAAGTAGCAGCGGTATTAGTGTCATTAGTGACATGTATATATTATCTTTTTGTCAATTGATCTTCCCCTTTGAGTATTCTCCAAAAGTTTCATTTTAACACCCAAATCAATTCTTGAGATACGTCCTTTAGACAATCTGCATGCGAATAGTGTGTTTCGATTTAATCCAAATTCTCCCTCAATATTCTGTCATATTATCACCTTCATCCGTGTAGCCTTAATTGTACTAGTATCATAGTAGTAGTGGAAGTATTAGGAACAGTAGTAGCAGTAATAGTGTATTAATATTAGTGGTAACAATAGTAGCAGCAGTATTAATAGCTGTAGTAGCAGGTAAATTTTGTCTTTTGGTCAACTGGACATCCCACTCATGTTCCCCTGAAGTTTCCTCTTGATATGATAAGCCGTTCCAAGAATATTGCGGATACGCCCTATCTGCTAGCTGTATACACATAGTATGTTTTGATTTAGTTCAACGTTCCCTTCAGCGTTTCCTAAGATATTTTTAATATCCTCAGTCTAGTACTAACTACAGAAGTAGAAGTTTTAGTGATAGTAGTGGTAGTAGTACTAGTGCTTGTGGTAGCAATAGAAGCAGCAGTAGTTGTAGTAGTAGTCGCTTGCAAATATTGCCTATTTGGTTCATTGATCATCTCCCTTATCACTTCCTGTAAATTACAAATTAATGTGCTGAGTCATTCCTGAGTTACACCATTTTAACAACCCATATACACATAAAATGTTTTGATTTAGTTCAACACTTTTTCAACAATCCCTGAAAGGTTAGTCTTAATATCCTTCGTATTCTGGGGAAGTAGAAGTCAAACATGCATACCTTTTCTGAATAACATATACTATATGCAAACAATGAACAAATTGCACAACTTACAGTCCTTGCCAAGAGGCCTCGGGGGGGGGGTTGGGGTGGGGAGAAGGTTGAAATCCCCAAACACAGAGCAACTGAACCTTTAAACAATGCTGAAATAAATTGATGTTTCAAAACTTTGTTTGGATGTTTATTTTGTGAAATGATGGGAATGCGGGGGGGGGGGGGGTGAGTAACTGCTCTCAAATCCCTTTGATTCTTAAAAAGGGCTCTATAACTTACAATTTAAAATAAAATGAGACCCTTCTGAGTTTAATATGACCACTCATTTTATAAAAATCTTATATGCCCCCAGAGCATAACTTAAAGCCCTTGCCCTGGGGCTCTGAGGGTTGATTCAACCCTGGGGGCACTGTTATAGGTCCTTCGGAATATTTTAAACAAAATTGTCATCGCACAATTTCAATCAGATGCGTTTAGTGAAAAGAGGGGTAGTTGAGGAAAAGGAGGGGGGCTAGTTGACGTCCATCACTTTTGACACTTAAAAGGGAACTAGAAGGGGTGTATCAAAATTTCTACGATGAACAAAATTGTTGTCTCCAGATTTTGATCTAAGATATCAAGGTAAATGATAAGCAAGGAGTGGGAGGGGGCGGTTGTTCTCAAACCACTTTGACCCTTAAAAAGGGAAAAATAACTGACAATTTCAATTCAAGTAAGCCCCATTTGAAGTTTATACGACCTCCCATTCCATAAAACCGTATATGCCCTCATGGCATAACAGTAGGGGAAGAGGTATTACTCTGGGGGGGGGGGCACCTCTGATGCCATCTATAATCGAGTTTAACGGTTTAAAATCGCGTGCATCTTTTTAGACCAATCAGAGACTTATAATACAGACGAGATTTTACAACATTGTCAGATAAGAGTTTGATGGTTATATTGTTTATTGGTTATATGGTTTGATGGTTCTGTTTGTTGATGTTTATATGGTTTGATTGGTCATATGGTTTGATAGTTATATCATTTGATGTTGTTTCTTAGTTCTGTTTGTTGATGGTTATATTGTTTTTAGGTTATATAGTTTGATTGTTATATTGTTTGATGGTTATATGATTTGATTTTGTTTCTTAGTTCTGTTTGTTGATGGTTATATTGTTTGATGGCTATATTGTTTGATGGTTATATGATTTGATGTTGTTTCTTAGTTCTGTTTGTTGGTCAACTTGTTTGATGTTTCTAATGGATACAGACAGAAGTTTACATCATTGTCAGATAAGCGTGTCTAATGGGACAGGATCATGTGTCTCTTTCTAGGTCAATGGACTTACGTAAAGTTTCTCTTACATCGCAATTCAACCTTGAGATTTTATTTATAATGAACACGCTTTGAGGTTAAAGTAACATATCGTTTCACGACACAATGGAACAATGTTATATTGTTTGTTGGTTATACGGTTTGATGGTTATATGGTTTGATATTGTTTCATAGTTCTGTTTGTTGATGGTTATATGGTTTGATGGTTATATGATATCGATGATGTTTCATAGTTCTGTCTGTTGGTGGTTATATTGTTTGATGGTTATATTATTTGATGGTTATATGAGTTGATGTTGCTTCATAGTTCTGTTTGTTGGTCAACTTGTTTGATGTTTCTAAGCCTAATGAATACAGACAGAAGTTTACATCATTGTCATATAAGAGCGTGTCTAACGGGACAAGATCAATGACACCTATTTCTAGGCCAATGGACTTACGTAAGGTTTCTCTTATATCACAAAAGGATGCCGAAACAAGGGAACATTCAGAAATTACGTTTAGGAGATTATTTTGGTGAAACAAATTAATCAGCATTTTAGGGATTTTTTGGGCCGAAACATATTGAGACACTTTAGAAGAAGATTCGGAGGGAAACTCTGTGGTCGCTATAATAGACAAGTACACAATATTGGATTAGTGAGAGAATTATCAGTATAAACCATCAATGACTCTAACCACAACGCTTCTCAGCCTTCGGAGGCCACCTCTCCCCAACCCCCAAGACCACTTAAACCATTCCAAATTTTTTGATGACACCCCCAATTTTCAATATAGAGGCTCCAATTAAGAGTTAAAAATGTGTAAGAAAAAAGTTAGCAGAATGTCAACATTGACCTCATCTTTACCTCAACATCCAGGGGCCACCTCTCTCCAGCCCCTCAAGACCTCTGCCCACCATTCACAACTTTTTTGAGCACCCCCCAATTTTCAATATAGAGGCTCAAATTAAGAGTTAAAAATGTATAAGAAAAAAGTTAGTAGAACGTCAACTTTGAGCTCATCTTTCAAGATTTAGACAAGTGAATGTTTTAGCATCCAATTCTGTAACTTTTTACCTCACATTTTCAAATATGGCATTTAGAATGTTACCCCATTTTTTTTTAAAGTCCCACCCCACTCACCACCCCCTCGACCAAAAAATGTTTCCCCATTATGACTTTTAAATTTACGAACCTTAGCGCATCAGGTATTCATGCAAACATCCACCAATAAAATCACTTTTAAAAGAAATTGTCATCAATATAAAAATTATGCACTTCGAAACCTATATTTTCAAAGCACATTTTTAACCGATCTGATAAAATTCTTGGCTAGAAACAATTTGCAGACGCTCACGAAACGTTGAAAGTTCATTGTTTGCTTGATAAAATTTAGTTCATCTGTGTTGTAAGAATCAGAGCAAATTTTGTGGGTTTTCGCAAGAAAATAACTCGTCTTTAACAAACTTACCAATAGCTAATCGAAAAAGTCTATAAATATCTTAATTTTTAGTCCAATTGCGTAGCTAATAAAGAAACATTTGACATTTTTTCTGATTTTTTTGCGATTTTTCAAGAAAATAGCTCGTATTTAACAAACTTACCAATAGCTAATCAAAACTGTCTATAAATATCTTAATTTTTAGTCCAATTCCGTAGCTAATAAAGAAACATTTGACTTTTTTCCTTATTTTGTGTGGTTTCGCAAGAAAATAGCTCGTCTGTTACAAACTTACCAATAGCTATTCCAAACTGTCTATAAAGATCCTCATTTCTAGTCCAATTGCGTAGCTAATAAAGAAACAAACTTCCCAAATATCGGAAGCATGGGGGCTTTCCTACATGCTACAATTGACTTTAAGGGAATATATTGTCTATGTAATTTTGATAATCCGTACAACTTTGGGCCAAGAGCTACCCCAAGGATGCATTTTTGATTTGATGGAGTTCTTTAAATTTCTATGAAAAACTAGGATTTTGTCTTATGACGCTAACCTTCTATAGTTTTAGAGGCTATCCGAATTTTTACTTTGTTTTAATATTCAAACTACAAATTTATACTTTACCTTCGAAAGGCATAGAGCTTTCGAACACTACTCTTGTTAATTTCTGCTTGTTTTGAAATTGACTCGCTTATCTATTGTATTTTCGGTTCGTTTTGGGTTCAATTTATTTATCAATGCTGATTTGTGGAAGTTTTACGATCTATAGATTATTTGGTTTTATTTTATTACACTTTTTGGTTTATTGGAGTTCTTTAAATTTCTTTGAAAACTGGGATTTTATCTTAAAACACAAATCTTCTATAGTTTTAGAGGCTAGCCGTATTTTTACTTTATTTTAACATTCAGTAAAGTACAAATTTATGATTTACCTTGGAAAGGCATAGAGCTTTCGAGAACTACTCTTGTTAATTTATGCTTGTTTTGAGTTTGACTCAGTAGTCTATTGTATTTTCTGTTCGTTTAGGGTTCAGTTTATTTTTCAATGCTTATTAATGGAAGTTTTACGATCTATAGATTATTTGATTTTGATTTATTGGTCTTTTTTGGTTTAATGGAGCTATATACATTTCTTTGAAAACTGGGATTTTTTCTTAGGATTCAAACCTTCTATACTTTTAGAGGCTAACCTTATTTTTGCTTTGTTTTAATATTCAGTAAACTGCAAATTTATGCTTTACCTTGGAAAGACATAGAGCTTTCGAGCACTACTCTTGTTAATTTATGCTTGTTATGAGTTTGAGTCTGTTTTCTATTATATTTTCTGTTCGTTTTGGATTCAATTTATTTATCAATGCTGATTCGTGGAAGTTCTACGATCTATAGATTATTTGATTTTATTATATTGCTCTTTTTTGGTTTAATGGAGTTCTTTAAGTTTCTTTAAAAACTGAGATTTTGTCTTAGGACGCAAACCTTCTAAACTTTTAGAGGCTAACCTTATTTTTACTTTGTTTTAATATTCAGTAAACTGCAAATTTGTACTTTATCTTGGAAAGGCATAGAGCTTTCGAGAACTACTATTGTTAATTTTTGCTTGTTTTGAGTTTTACTCAGTCATCTATTGTATTATCTGTTCGTTTTGGGTTCAATTTATTTATCAATGCTGATTTGTGGAAGTTTTATGATCTATAGATTTTTTGGTTTTATTTTATTCCTATTTTATGGTTTAATAGTTTACATTTCTTTGAAAAACTGGAATTTTGTCTTAGGATGCAAACCTTCTATAGTTTAGACGCTAACCGTATTTTTACTTTGTTTTAATATTCAGTAAACTGCAAATTTATGCTTTACCTTGGAAAGACATAGAGCTTTCGAGCACTACTCTTGTTAATTTCTGCTCGTTTTGAGTTTGACTCAGTCATCTCTTGTATTTCCTGTTCGTTTTGGGTTCAATTTATTTATCAATGCTGATTCGAAGAAGTTTTATGATCTATAGATTTTTTGGTTTTATTTTATTGCTCTTTTTTGTTTAATTGAGTTCTTTACATTTCTTGTAAAACTGGGATTTTATCTTAGGACTAAAAACTTCTATACTGTTAGAGTCTAACCGTATTTTATTTTGTCTTAATACTCAGTAAACTGCAAATTTAAGCTTTACCTTGGAAAGACATAGAAATTTCGAGCACTACTATTGTTAATTTCTACTTGTTTTGAGTTTGAATCAGTCATCTATTGTTTTTTCTGTTCGTTTTGGGTTCAATTTATTTATCAGTGCTGGTTTGCGGAAGTTTTACGATCATTAGATTATTTGGTTTTATTTTATTGCTCTTTTTTGGTTTAAGGGAGTTCTTTACATTTCATTGAAAACGTGGATTTTGTCTTAGGATACAAACCTTCTTTAGTTTATAGGTTAACCGTATTTTTACTCTGTTTTAATATTCAGTAAATTTCAAATTTATGCTTTACCTTGGAAAGACATAGAGCTTTCGAGGACCTACTCTTGTTAAAATCTGTTCGTTTTGAGTTTGGCTCAGTCATCTATTGTATTTTCTGTTCCTTTTAGGTTCAATTTACATATCAATGCTGATTTGAAGAAGTTTTACGATCTATAGATTATTTGGTTTTCTTTAATTGCTCTTTTTTGGGTTTAATAGAGTTCTTTACGTTTCTGTGAAAACTGAGATTCTATCTTAGGATTCAAAACATCTATACTGTTAGAGGCTAACCGTATTTTTAATTTGTTTTAACATTCAGTACACTGCAAATTTATGCTTTACCTTGGAAAGGCGTAGAGCTTTTGAGCACTACTCTTGTTAATTTATGCTTGTTTTGAGTTTGACTCAATCATCTATTGTATTTTCTGTTCGTTTTGGATTCAATTTGTTTATCAATGCTGATTTGAAGAAGTTTTACGATCTATAGATTATTCGGTTTTGTTTTATTGCTCTTTTTTTGGTTTAACAGAGCTCTTTACATTTCTTTGAAAACTGAGAATTTATCTTAGGACGCAAACCTTCTATAGTTTTAGAGGCTAACCCTATTTTTACTTTGTTTTAATATTCAGTAAAGTGCGAATTTATACTTTACCTTGGAAAGGCACAGAGCTTTCGAGAATTGCTCTTGTTAATTTCTGCTTGTTTTGAGTTTGACTCACTCATCTATTGTATTTTCTGTTCATTTTGGGTCCAATTTATTTTTTCATTGCTGATTTGAAGAAGTTTTACAATCTATAGATTATTTGGTTTTATTTTATTGCTCTTTTTTGGTTTAATGGAGTTCTTTAAGTTTCTTTAAAAACTGAGATTTTGTCTTAGGACACAAACCTTCTATAGTTTTGAGGCCAACCCTATTTTTACTTTGTTTTAATATTCAGTAAACTGCGAATTTATGCTTTACTTTAGAAAGGCATTGAGATTTCGGGAACTGCTCCTGTTAATTTCTGCTTGTTTTGAGTTTGACTCGGTCATCTTTTGTATTTTCTGTTTATTTTGGGTCCAATTTGTTTATTAATGCTGATTTCAAAAAGTTTTACTATCTACAGATTGTTTGATTTTATTTTATTGCTCTTTTTTGGTTTAATTGAGTTCTTTAAATTTCTTTAAAAACTGGAATTTCGTCTTAGGATGCAAACCTTCTATAGTTTTAGAGGCTAACCCTATTTTTACTTTGTTTTAATTTTCAGTAAACAGCAAACTTATGCTTTCCCTTAGAAAGGCATAGAGCTTTCGAGAATTACTCTTGTTAATTTCTGCTTGTTTAGAGTTTGACTCGCTCATATATTGTATTTTCTGTTCATTTTGGGTCCAATTTATTTTTTCATTGCTGATTTGAAGAAGTTTTACTATCTATAGATTATTTGGTTTTATTTTATTGCTCTTTTTTGGTTTAATGGAGTTCTTTAAGTTTCTTTCAATAGTGGGATGCTGTCTTAGGACGCAAACCTTCTATAGTTTTAGAGGCTAACCGTATTTTTACTTTGTTTTAATATTCAGTAAACTGCAAATTTATGCTTTACCTTAGAAAGGCACAGAGCTTTCGAGAATTGCTCTTGTTAATTTCTGCTTGTTTAGAGTTTGACTCACTCATCTATTGTATTTTCTGTTCATTTTGGGTCCAATTTATTTTTTCATTGCTGATTTGAAGAAGTTTTACAATCTATAGATTACTTGGTTTTATTTTATTGCTCTTTTTTTTTGGTTTAATGGAGTTCTTTAAGTTTCTTTAAAAAATGGGATTTTGTCTTAGGACACAAACCTTGTATAGTTTTGAGGCTAACCGTATTTTTACTTTGTTTTAATATTCAGTAAACTGCAAATTTATGCTTTACCTTAGAAAGGCACAGAGCTTTCGAGAACTACTCTTGTTAATTTCTGCTTGTTTTGAGTTAAACTCCGTTATCTATTGTATTTTCTGTTGGTTTTGGATTCAATTTATTTTTCAATGCTGATTTGCGGAAGTTTTACGATCTATAGATTATTTGGTTTTATTTTATTACTCTTTTTTTGGTTCAGTGGAGTTCTTTAATTTTCTTTAAAAATTGGGATTTTGTTTTAGGACGCAAACCTTCAATAGTTTTAGAGGCTAACCGTATTTTTGCTTTGTTTTAATATCTGCAAATTTATGCTTTACCTTAGAAAGGCAAAGAGCTTTCGAGAATTACTCTGGTTAATTTCTGCTTGTTTAGAGATTGACTCAGTCATCTATTGTATTTTCTGTTCATTCTGGGTCCAATTTATTTTTTCAATGCTGATTTGAAGAAGTTTTAAGATCTATAGATAATTTGGTTTTATTTTATTGCTCTTTTTTTGTTTAATGGAGTTCTTTAAGTTTATTTAAAAACAGGGATTTTGTGTTAGGAAGCAAACCATCTATAGTTTTAGAGGCTAACCGTATTTTTACTTTTTTTTAATATTCAGTAAACTGCATATTTTTGATTTACTTTGGAAAGGCATAGAGCTCTCGATCACTATTTTATTGCTTTTTTCGGTTTAATGGAGTTCATTACATTTCTTTGAAAACTGGGATTTTGTCTTAGGACGCAAACTTTCTATTGTTCTAGAGGCTAACTGTATATTAACTTTTTGTTTTAATATTCATTTGTTAATTTCTGCTTGTTTTGAGTTTGACTCAGTTATCTATTGTATTTTCTGTTCGTTTTGGGTTCAATTTATATATCCATGCTGATTTGCGGAAGTTTTACGATATTTAGATTATTTGGTTTAATTTTATTGCTCTTTTTTTGGTTTAATGAAGTTCTTTACATTTCATTGAAAACTGGGATTTTGTCTTAGGACGCTAACCTTCTATAGTTTTAGAGGCTAACCGTATTTTTATTTTGTTTTAATATCTAGTAAACTGCCAATTTATGCTTTACCTTGGAAGGGTATAGAGCTTTCGAGATCTACTCTTGTTAATTTCTGCTTGTTTTGAGTTTGACTCGGCCCTCTATTGTACTTTCTGATCGTTTTGGGTTCAATTTATTTTTCAATGCTGATTTGCGGAAGTTTTACGATCTATAGATTATTTGGTTCCATTTTATTGCTCTCTTTTGGTTAGCTTACGCGCACAGGTAAGCTAACCTAACTATGGTTGGTAAGCTATGGTAAGCTATGGTAATTCAGGTAAGCTATGGTTTTGGTATTTCCGTGCAAAAATGTGGAATTTTGTTTACTGAATATTAAAACAAAACGGTTAGCCTCTAAGATTATAGATGGTTTGCATCCTAAGACAAAATCCCAGTTTTCAAAGATAAGTAAAGAGCTCTATTAAACCAAAAAAGAGCAATAAAATGAAACCAAATAATCTATAGATTATAAAACTTCCGCAAATCAGCATTGATAAATAAATTGAATCCAAAACGAACAGAAAATGCAATAGATGATCGAGTCAAACTCAAAACAAGCAGAAACTAACAAGAGTAGTGCTCGAAAGCTCTATGCCTTTCCAAGGTAAAACCTAAATTCGCATTTTAATGAATATTAAAACAAAGTAAAAACAGGGTTAGCCTCTAAAACCATAGAAGGTTCGTGTCCTAAGATAAAATCCCAGTTTTCAAAGAAATGTAAAGAACTCTATTAAACCAAAAAAAGAGCAATAAAATAAAACCAAATAATCTATAGATCTTAAAACTTCTTCAAATCAGCATTGATAAATAAATTGAACCCAAAACGTACAGAAAATACAATAGATGACTGAATCAAACTCAAAACAAGCAGAAATTAACAAGAGTAGTGCTCAAAAGCTCTATGTATTTCCAAGGTAAAGCATAAATTGGCAGTTTACTGAATATTAAAACAAAGTAAAAATACGGTTAGCCTCTAAAAGTATAGAAGGTTTGCGTCCTAAGACAAAATCCCAGTTTTCAATGAAATGTAAAGAACCCCATTAAACTAAAAAAAGAGCAATAAAATAAAACCAAATGATGTAGAGATCGTAAAACTTCTGCAAATCAGCATTGATAAATAAATTGAACTCAAAATGAACAGAAAATACAAGAGATGACCGAGTCAAACTCGAAACGAGCAGAAAGTAACAAGAGAAGAGCTTGAAAGCCCCAGGCCTTTCCAAGGTTAAGCATAAATTTGCAATTTACTGAATATTAAAACAAAGTAAGAATACGGTGAGCGTCTAACTTATAGAAGGTTTGCATCCTAATACGAAATTCCAGTTTTTCAAAGAAATATAAACTCTATTAAACAAAAAAGAGCAATAAAATAAAACCAAAAAATCTATAGATCGTAAAACTTCCACAAATCAGCATTGATAAATAAATTGAACCCAAAACAGAAAATACAATAGATGACTGAGTAAAACTCAAACAAGCAGAAATTAACAATAGTAGTTCTCGAAAGCTCTATGCCTTTCCAAGGTAAAGTATATATTCGCAGTTTACTGAATATTAAAACAAAGTAAAAATAAGGTTAGCCTCTAAAAGTATAGAATGTTTGCTTCCTAAGACGAAATCCCAGTTTTCAAAGAAATGTAAGCTCCTTTAAACCAAAAAAGACCAATAAAATAAAACCAAATAATCTATATATCGTAAAACTTCCACAAATCAGCATTGATAAATAAATTGAATCCAAAACGAACAGAAAATGCAATAGATACCGGAGTCAAACTCAAAACAAGCATAAACTAACAAGAGTAGTGCTCGAAAGCTCTATGCCTTTACAAGGTAAAGCATAAATTTGCAGTTTACTGAATATTAAAACAAAGTAAAAATAAGATAAGCCTCTAAAAATATAGAAGGTTTGCATCCTAAAACAAAATCCCAGTTTTCAAAGAAATGTATAGAACTCCATTAAACCAAAAAAGACCAATAAAAAACCCAAATAATCTATAGATCATAAAACTTCCACTAATCAGCATTGAAAAATAAATTGAATCCTAAACGAACAGAAAATACAATAGATGACTGAGTCAACTCAAAATAAGCATAAATTAACAAGAATAGTTCTCGAAAGCTCTATGCCTTTCCAAGGTAAAGCATAAATTTGCAGTTTACTGAATATTAAAACAAAGTAAAAATACAGTTAGCCTCTAAAACTATAGAAGGTTTGCGTTCTAAGAAAAATCCCAGTTTTCAAAGAAATGTAAAGAACTTAGATCGTGAAACATCCACAAATCAGCATTGATAAATAAATTGAACCCAAAACGAATAGAAAATACATTAGATGACTGAGTAAAACTCAAGACAAGCAGAAAATAACAATAGCAGCGCTCGACAGCTCTATGCTTTTTCAAGGTAAAGCACAAACTTGTTGTTTACTGAATATTAAAACAAATTAAAAATACAGATAGCCTCTAAAACTATAGAAGGTTTTCGTTCTAAGATAAAATCCCAGTTTTCAAAGAAATGTAAAGAACTCCATTAAACCAAAAAGAGCAATAAAATAAAACCTAATAGTCTATAGATCGTAAAACTTCTACAAATCCACATTGATAAATACATTGAATGCAAAATGAACAGAAAATACAATAGATAACCGAGTCAAACTCAAAACAAGCATAAATTAACAGGAGTTGTGCTCGAAAGCTCTATGCCTTTCCAAGGTAAAACATAAATTTGTAGTTTATTGAATATTAAAACAAAGTAAAAATAAGGTTAGCCTCTGAAAGTATAGAAGGTTTGCGTCCTAAGACAAAATCCCAGTTTTCAAAGAAATTTATAGAAATCCATTAAACCAAACAGACCAATAAAATAAAACCAAATAATCTATTGATAGTAAAACTTCCACTAATCAGCATTGAAAAATAAACTGATCCCTAAACGAACAGAAAATACGAATAGATGACAGAGTCAAACTCAAACAAGCATAAATTAACAAGAGTAGTTCTCGAACGCTCTATGCCTTTCAAAGATAAAGCATAAATTTGCAGTTTACTGAATATTAATAAAAGTAAAAATACGGATAGCCTCTAAAACTATAGGAAGTTTCCGTCCTAAGACAAAATCCAAGTTTTCAAAGAAATGTAAAGAACTCCATTAAACCAAAAAAAGACAAATAAAATACAACAGAATAATCTATAGATCGTAAAACTTCCACAAATCAGCACTGATAAATAAATTGAACCCAAAAAGAACAGAAAGTACAATAGATGACCGAGTCAAACTCAAAACAAGCAGAAATTAACAAGAGCAGTGCTGGAAAGCTCTATGCCTTTCCAAGGTAAAGCATAAATTTGCAGTTTACTGAATATTAAAACAAAGTAAAAATACGGTTAGCCTCTAAAACCATAGAAGGTTTGCGTCCTAAGAAAAATCCCAGTTTTCAAAGAGATGTAAAGAACACCATTAAACCAAAAAGAGCAATAAAATAAAACCAAATAATCTACAGATCGTAAAACTTCCACAAATCAGCATTGATAAATAAATTGAATCCAAAACGAACAGAAAATGCAATAGATAACCGAGTCAAATTCAAAACAAGCATAAATTAACAAGATTAGTGCTCGAAAGCTCTATGCCTTTCCAAGGTAAAGTATAAATTTGCAGTTCACTGAATGTTAAAACAAATTAAAAATAAAGTTAGCCTCTAAAAGTATAGAAGGGTTGCGTCCTATGACAAAATTCCAGTTTTCAAAGAAATGTATAGAACTCCATTAAACCAAAAAGACCAGTAAAATAAAACCAAATAATCTATAGATCGTAAAACTTCCACCAATCAGCATTGAAAAATAAATTGAAGCCTAAACGAACAGAAAATACAATAGATGACTGAGTGAAAATCAAAACAAGCATAAATTAACAAGAGTAGTTCTCGAAAGCTCTATGCCTTTCCAAGGTGGAGCATAAATTTGCAGTTTACTGAATATTAAAACCAAGTAAAATAAGGTTAGCCTCTAAAAGTATGGAATGTTTGCGTCCTAAGACAGAATCCCAGTTTTCAATGAAATCTTAGGTCCATTAAACCAAAAAAAGACCAATAAAATAAAACTGAATAATCTATAGATCGTAAAATTTCCACAAATCAGCATTGATAAATAAATTGAACCCAAAACGAACAGAAAATATAATAGTTGACTGAGTCAAACTCAAAACAAGCAGAACTTTACAAGAGTAGTGCTCGAAAACTCTATGCCTTTCCAAGGTAAACCATAAATTTGCAGGTTACTGAATATTAAAACAAATTAAAAATCCGATTAGCCTCTAAAACTATAGAAGGTCTGAGTTCTAAGATAAAATCCCAGTTTTCAAAGAAATGTAAAGAACTCCATTAAACCAAAAGGAGCAATAAAATAAAACCAATTAATCTATAGAGCGTAAAACTTCCACAAATCAGCATTGATAAATAAACTCAACCCAAAACGAACAGAAAATACAATAGATAAGCGAGTCAAACTCAAAACAAGCAGAAATTAACAAGAGTAGTGTTTGAAAGCTCTATGCCTTTCCAAGGTAAAGCCTAAATTTGTAGCTTACTGAATATTAAAACAAAGTAAAAATACGGATAGCCTATAAAACTATGGATGGTTAGCGTCCGAAGACAAAATCCTAGTTTTTCAAAGAAATTTAAAGAACTCCGCTAAATCAAAAATGCATCCCTGGTGTAGCTCTTTACCCAAAGTTATACGGGTTATCGAAATTACATAAACAATGTATTTACTTAAAGTCAATTGTAGCATTTTTGAAAGCCCCATGCTTCCGATATTTTGAAAGTGTGTTTCTTTATTAGCTACGCAATTAGACTAAAAATGAAGATATTTATACTCAGTTTCAATTACCTGTCTGTAAGTTTGTTAAAGACGAGCTATTTTCTTGCGAAACCACCCAAAATCAGGAAAAATGTCAAATGCTCTTTTATTAGCTACGTAATTGGACTAAAAATTAAGAAATTATACACAGTTTTGATTAGCTATTGGTAAGTTTGTAAAAGACGAGTTATTTTCTTGTGAAATAACACAAAATCAGAACAAATATCAAATGTTTCTTTATTAGCTACGCAATTGGACTAAAAATGAGTATATTTATAGACAGTTTCGATTAGCTATTGGTAAGCTTGTTAAATACGAGCTTTTTTCTTTCGAAAACCCACAAAATTTGCTCTGACTCTTACAACACAGATCAACTAAATTTTATTAGGGAAACAATTAACTTTCATTGTTTCGTGAGCGTTCTGCAAATTATTTCTAGCCAAGAATTTTATCAGATCGGTTAAAAGTGTGCTTTGAAAATATAGGTTTTGAAGTGGATAATTTTTATAGTGATGAAAATTTCTTTTAATATGCATTTTATTGGTGGATGTTTGCATGAATAGCTGATCCGCTAAGATTCGTAAATATAAAAGTCATAATGGGGAAACATTTTTTGGTCACGGGGGGTGGGGATTGGGATGGGTTTTAAAAAAAATGGGGTAACATTCTAAATGCCATATTTGAAAATGTGAGGTAACAAATAACACAATCGGATGTTCAAAACATTCGCTTGTCTAAATCTTGAAAGATGAGGTCAAAGTTGACGTTCTGCTAACTTTTTTCTTACACATTTTTAACTCTTAATTTGAGCCTTTATATTGAAAATTGGGGGGTGTCCTAAACAAAGTTGGAATGGTGGGCAGGGATTTTGAGGGGCTGGGGAGAGGTGGCCTTGGAGGTTGAGGTAAAGATGAGGTCAATTTTGACATTCTTCTACATATTTTTCTGACACATTTTAACTCTTACTTTGAGCCTCTATATTGAAAATTGGGGGTGTCCTCAAAAAAGTTGGAATGGAGTGAAGGGGTCTTGGGAGTTGGAGAGAGGTGGCCCCTGGAGGTTGAGGACCATTGTGGTTAGAGTCATTGATCGTTCATACTCATAATTCTCACCACTAATCATATATTGTGTACTTTTCTATTATAGCGACCACAGAGTTTCACTCCAAATCTTCCTCTAAACGGTCTCAATCTGTTTCGGCCCAAAAAATGCCTAAAATGTCGATTAATTTGTTTCGCCCAAATAATCCCCTAAACGTAATTTCTGAATGTTCCTTTGTTTCGGCATCCTTTTGTGATGTAAGAGAAACCTTAAGTAAATTCATTGACCTAGAAATAGGTGTCAATAATCCTGTCCCGTTAGACACGCTCTTATCTGAAAATGATGTAAACTTCTCTCTGTATTCATTAGGCTTAGAAACATGATACAAGTTGACATACAAACAGAACTTTTAAACAACATCAAATCATATAACCATTAAACAATATAACCAACAAACAATATAACCGTCAAACAATATAACCATCAACAAACAAAACTATGAAACATCATCAAATCATATAACCATCAAAAAACAGAACTATGACAGAACATCAAATCATATAACCATCAAACCGTATAACCAACAAACAATATAACATTGTTCCATTGTGTCGTGAAACGATATGTTACTTTAACCTCAAAGCATGTTCATTATAAACAAAATCTCAAGGTTGAATTGCGATGTAACAGAAACCTTACGTAAGTCCATTGACCTAGAAAGAGACACATGGTCCTGTCCCAGTAGACACGCCTATCTGACAATGATGTAAACTTCTGTCTGTATCCATTAGAAACATCAAACAAGTTGACAAATAAACAGAACTAAGAAACAATATCAAATCATATAACCAACAAACAATGTAACTATCAAACCATATAACCATCAACAAACAGAACTAAGAAACAACACCAAACATATAACCATCGAACAATATAACCATCAAACCATATAACCAACAAACAATATAACCATCAACAAACAGAACTAAGAAACAACATCAAATCATATAACCATCAAATCATATAACCATCAAACCATATAACCATCAAGAAACAGAACCATCAAACCATATAACCAATAAACAATATAACCATCAAACTTTTATCTGACAATGTTGTAAATCTCGTCCTGTATTCTAAGACACTGATTGGCCTAGAAAGAGGCATGTGATCTTGTACCGTTAGACTTAATTTTAGATGGCAGCAGAGGTGCCCCCCCGGAGTAATACTTCTTCTCCTACTCATAACTACCAACCCTATCCCCAGGGTGCTGGGGGGTTGTGTCAACCCTAGAGGCATTATTTTATACCCTTTGGACTATTTGAACAAAATTGCTATCTTATGATTTCAATCAGAGGCGTTTGGTGAAAAGAGAGATTGTGGGGGGGATGGGGGGCTAAATATTCTCCATCATTTTTGACTCTTAAAAGGGAACTAGAACTTCTGGTGTTCAACAATGTGAGCCTTCTCTAAAGTTTATACAGCTACCCCTTCCATACAAAATTAAATATCCCCGAGGCATAACTTACAACCCTTGCCCCCAGGCTCAGGGGGCTTGTTTCAACCCCAAAAGCCCTCTTATACGATATTAATCAAAAATAACCTTTTCCACAAAGCAAGTTCTTAAAAGAAAAGTAAAGAACTCTTTTATATTGACACAGTCTTTTCAGGAAAAAAGAAAATATAACTTTAAATCTTTTTGTTTTTTAAGACTTTAAAGTTTGGCCTGCTGTTTATATGCTGGAGAAAAATTTTCAACAATTTTTAACAACATACACCCTTTAAAAAATCTGGACACAAATAGTAGTGTTTAATTTAGTTTCATACCTCTTCTAGTTGACCGGAAATAAAAAACTTGAAACCATTCGCAAAAAAAAATCTGTTTACTTTCTTTGATAGCTTAGATAGGCCTACACTTACGCTGTTTTGATTTGGTTAAATTCTAAGAGTAGAAGCAGCCCCGAAAGTTTGAATATAATACTCTCAGTCGTTCTTGGGATACTGCTGAGATGCCTTATTGGGAATTAGCACTAACACAGTGTATTTTAGATTTAATCTTAAGGCACATTTAGGTTTTAAACATAATGGGAAAATGGGAGGGGGGGCGTGGGAGGGTGATTAGTTGCCCTCCAATCACTTCCGACAACACGCCCATCGTTCCCCCAAACACATCCAATCAAAATTTTGAGATAGCCATTTTGTTCAGCGTAGTTGATTTCAAGATAGAAAATGTATTTTTAAGGAGGAAACTCCCCCAAAACCGTCAGAGTAAGGGTTTTAAGTTATGCCCTGGGGGCATATAAGGTTTTTATAGAAGGTGTTGTCGTAGAAACTTCAAAAAAGTCTCATTCGATTGGAAATTCAAAGGGCTAGTGCCCTTTTTAATAGTCAAAAGTGATTGGAGGGCAATTAGCCCCCCCATGCCATCTTTCCCCCAAACACATCCAATCAAAATTGTGAGATAACCATTTTGTTCAACGTATTTGATTTCCAGATAGAAAATAGGTTTTCGAGGAGGAGGCTCCTCCACAACCGTCAGAGCAAGGGTTTTAAGTTATGCCCTGGGGGCATATAAGGTTTTTATAGAAGGTTTTGGCATAGAAACTTCATAACAGGCTCATTCGATTGAAAATTCAAAGGGCTAGTGCCCTTTTTAATAGTCAAAAGTGATTGGAGTGCAATTAGCCCCCCCCCCAGCCCATTATTCCCCCAAACACATCTAATGAAAATTTTGAGATAGGCATTTTGTCAGCTTAGCTGATTTCCAGATAAAAAATATCTTTTTAAGGAGGAAACTCCCCCACAATCCTTGGGGCAAGGGTTTTAAGTTATGCCCTGGGGCCATATAAGGTTTTTAATAGAAGGCGTTGTCAAAACAGGCTCATTGGATTGTAAATTCAAAGGGCTAGTGCCGTTTTAATAGTCGAAAGTGATTGAAGGGCAACTAGCCCCCCCCCCACGTCCATCATTCACCCAAACACATCCAAACAAAATTTTGAGATAGCCATTTTGTTTAGTGTAGGCTAGTTGATTTCCAGATAGAAAATATGTTTTTGAGAAGGACACTCCCCCACAACCCTCAGGGCAAGGGTTTTAAGTTATGCCCTGGGGCATATAAGGTTTTTATAGAAGGCATTGTTGTAGAAACTTCAAAAAAAGGCTAATTCGATTGGAAATTTAAAAGGCTAGTGCCCCTTTTAATAGTCGAAAGTGATTGGAGGGCAACTAGCTCCCCCACGCCCATCATTCCCCCAAACACATCCAATAAAAATTTTGAGATTGCCATTTTGTTCAGCGTAGTTGATTTACAGATTGAAAATATATTTTTGAAGAGGATACTCCGCCGGAGCCCTAAGGGCAAGGGTTTTAAGTTATGCCGTTTGGGCATATAAAGTTTTATAGAAGGCCTTGTCGTAGAAACTTCGTAAAACGGCTCATTCAATTTGAAATTCCAAGGGCCCTTTCTAATAGTCGAAAGTGATTAGTAATATTTTTGTCGTTGTTGTTGTTTGGACCAGGGCACTTCGTATCGAAGGAGCTGTCGTGGGAACTTCGAAAGGGGCTCATTCTTTTGCAAATAGAAAGAGCTGATGCCCTTTTTAATAGTCGAAAGTGGTTAAAGGGCAACTAATCCCCCTTACACTCCCACCCTCCCATTTGCCCATTATGTTTAAAAACTAAATGTTGCCTTAAGATTAAATCAAAATGCACTGTGATAATGCTAATTCCCAATAAGGCATCTCAGCAGTATCCCAAGAACGACTGAGGGTATTATGTTCAAACTTTCGAGGTTACATCTGCTCTTAAAATTTAACCAAATCAAAATAGTGTAAATGTATCCAAGCTATCAATGCAAATGTAAAAATACAATGAATGTACATTGTCAGTTTAATATACATGTACTGATATTTAGTAATCAAAACGTTAAAATTATTTGATTTATTAAAGTTATAAAAGTTAAACATTTATATTTTTTTCAGTAAAGTGCAAATTTTGTTCTGGCCTTGGGAAGGCATAGGGGTTTTGCGCCCAACTTATATTAATTTCTGCTCGTTTTGAGTTTTACTCGGTTATTTATTATAATTTCAGTTCGTTTTGGGTTTCATTTATTTATTGATACCGATTTGTGGTAGTTTCGAGCTCGGTAGATTATTTGATTTTATTTTCGCTAATTTTTTGTTTAATGGAGTTCTTTACTTTTCTTTGAAAAACTTATTTTGTGGAATTTTTTTTTTAATTAATACTATAAAAATGTCAAGCCTTCCAATCACTTTCGACTATTAAAAAGAGCATTAGCCATTTCAGTTTCCAATCGAATGAGCCCTTTTTGAGTTTCTACGACAACGCATTCTATTAACACCTGATATCACCCCAGGGCATAAATTAAAACCCTTGCCCTGAGGGCCTTGAGAGTGTTGTCATCCTCAAAGACGTAATTTTCAGGACTTTCAATTACGTTAAACAAAAACGACTATCTCAAAATTTTGATTGGATGTGTTTTGGGGAAATGGTGGGCGTAAGAGGGGCGTTAATTGCTCTCCAATCATTTTCAACTATTAAAAAAGGCACTAGTCCTTTCAATTTCCAATCGAATAAGCTCTTTTTGAAATTTCTACGACAACGCTTTCTATAAAAACCTTATATACCCCAGGGCATAACTTACAACCCTAGCCCCGAGGGCTCTGACGGGGTTGTCATCCTCAAAGACATAATTTCCGGACCATTCAAATACGTTGAACAAAATGGCTATTTCACAATTTTGATTGGATGTGTTTGGGAAGATGGTTGGCGTGACAGGGGGTTACTTGCCCTCCAATCACTTTCGACTATTAAAAAGGGCACTAGCGGTTTAAATTTCCAATCGAATGATTGCTTTTCGAAGATTCTATGACAACGCTTTCTATAAAAAACCTTATATGTCCCCAGGGCATAAATACAACCCTTGCCCTGAGGGCTGTTGGGGGAGTGTCATCCTCAAAAACATAATTTCCGGACTTTAACTACGTCGAACAAAATGGCTATCTCAAAATTTTGATTGGATGTGTTTGGGGAAATGGTGGATGTGAGAGGGGTGTTAGTTATCCTCCAATCACTTTCGACTATAAAAAGGGCACAAGCTCTTCTAATTTCCAATAGAATGAGCCATTTTTGATGTTTTTACAATATAAATATCTATAAAAACCTTATGTGCCCCCAGGGCATAACTTACAACCCTTACCCTGAGGGCTGTGGGGGGAGTCTCATCCTCAAAGATATTACTTCCGGGCCTTTAAACTACTTTAAATAAAAGGGCTATCTCAAAATTTTCATTGGATGTGTTTGGATAAATGGTGGCGTGGAAGGGGTGTTAGTTGCCATCCAATCACTTTCGACTATTAAAAAAGGACTAACCATTTCAATTTCCAATCAAATGAACCCTTTTTGAATTTTCTACGACAACGCGTTCTATAAAAACCTTATATGCCCCCAGGGCATAACTTACAACCCTTGCCCTGAGGGCTGTGGGGGGGGGGTCATCCTCAAATACCTAAGTTCCAGAAATTTCAACTATGTTGAACAAAATGGCTGTGTCAAAATTTTGATTGGATGTGTTTGGGGAAAAAGTGGCGTGAGTGGGGGTTAGTTGCCCTTCAATCTCTTTTGACTATTCAAAAGGGCACTAGCCCATTGAATTTCCAATCGAATGAGCCTTTTTGAAGTTTCTATGACAACGCGTTCTATAAAAACCTTATATGCCCCAAGGGTATAACTTACAACCCTTGCCCTGAGGGCTGTGAGGGAGTGTCCTCCTCAAAAACATAATTTCTATCTGGAAGTCAACAACGCTGAACAAAATGGCTATCTCAAAATTTTTATTGAATGTATTTGGTGAAATAATGGGCGTGGAAGGGGTGATAATTGCCTTCCAATCACTTTCGACTATGAAAAAGGCCACAAACCACTCCAATTTCAAATCGAATGAGCCCTTTCCGAAGTTTTTACAACAACTCCTTCGATACGAAGTGTCCTGGTATGGAAGTAAACAAAAAAAAAATAATACATTGTGCCAAGATCGTTCTTTACTTAGGCAGCATGATTGCGCTGCCTATGATTTGGCTAATTCAAAATTTCTATGAGATACATTTCGGGACAATACGACCTGTGTGCGTTTGTGAGGGGAGGGGGTAGCTGCTTTATGATCACTTTGACTCTTAAAAATGGCATTAGAGCCTCTGATTACCAATCCAATAAAGCCCCCTCCTAAGTTTATATGGCCACGCTTTGTATAAAAACGTTATATGCCCCAAGGCATAACTTACAAAGCTTGCTCTGGGGGCTGTGGGGGATTGTCATCCTCAAATACATAACTTGCATACCTTACAAATACGTTTAACACAATGGCTATCACAAAATTTTGATCGGAAATGTTTGGGGAAATGATGGGCGTGGGGCGCATATGCCCTCCTCTCACTTTCGACTATTTAAAAGGGCACTAGTCCTTTCAATTTCCAATCGAATGAGTCCTTTTTGAAGCTTCTACGACAGTGCTTTCTATAAAAAACCTTATATGCCCCAAGGGCATAACTTACAACCCTTGTCCTGAGGGCTGTAGAGGGGGGGGGTTGTCATCGTCAGAGACATAAGTTGAAGACCTTTCAAATACACTCTTATATGCCCCAGAAGCATAACACAACCCTTACCTGTTAGCTGTTAGCCCTTACCTTTAGCTGTTAGGGGGAGGATGTCATCCTCAAAGACATAATTTCCGGGCCTTTCAACTACGTTAAACAAAATGGCTATATCAAAATTTCGATCAGAAGGGTTTGAGGAAACAATGGACGTGGGTGGGGGCATTTGCCCTGCAATTACTTTCGACTATTAAAAAGGGCGCTAGCCCTCTCAATTTCTAATCAAATGAACCCTTTCTGAAGTTTCTACGACAGCGCTTTCTATAAAAAAAACAACCTTATATGCCCCAGGGTACAACTTACAACCCTTACCCTAAGGGCTCTGGGGGTTGTCATCCATAATGACGCAATTCCTGAAACTTTTAGCCAAGCTGAACAAAATGGCTATCTCAAAATTTTTATTGGACGTGTTTAGGGAATTGGTGGGCATGGGAAGGGGGGTTAGTTGCCCTCCAATCACTTTCGGCTATTAAAAAGGACTCTAGCCCTTTCAATTTCCAATCGAATGAGACTTTTTCGAAGTTTCTACAACAAGTTCTTTAATACGAAGTGCCCTGGTCCAAGACCTGAAAAAAAAGAAAAAGAAAAATGATACATTGTGCCCACGTCACTCTTTACCTAGGCAGCGCTATTCGCTGCCTGTGATGGTGTGTAAATAGACAAAGTGTAACCTCGTCGCGTTCAATTGTGACTAAATAATACTCACTAGACATAATCATCAAGAAAGGTAATTTAAAGACTTTCTTAAGATAAAGGCAACCTATTGCTTCTAACAGAGGCTTACAAAGGGGTCGAAGTGTATTCAATTTGTATGTGATCTAGCTGAGAACTCTTATTTCCTTGAAAATACAGAACAAAAGGTAAAAATTCCATTTCCTGCACATGAAACAAGAAAATGTCTCTAAGAATTGTTGTAAATTTTTATAAAAGGTTCGAAACAAGTTGAGATCTTATTTCAATCATGAGCAAAGACTTACCATTCGGTAGTCCTTACAGCAGGTTCTAAGACTCCTATTTGTGTCATGCAATTATTTTCTGTTACAATTATTTGAACCAAATTAACAGAAACAAAAAATGTGTTAGAAAATTTTGCCAGTTTGGAAGTGAGGAGTAATTAATTCAGTCTATTCTAACGAAAGAGGTAGAAATTTCTACGACGGTACCGCATATTTTAAGAGAATTTCTATCAGAAATGTTAAGCAAAGGAGTATTTTTAAATGACACGTGTTTTGACTGTTATCAAGGTCTTTTTCTAAACCTTTTGACCAGGTTGGTACACAGGAATTGATTCTGGAAGAGGCTGGAGGAGAGAATCACATAAAAAATGAAAATGGAATTATAGACAGAACAGAATATGAGGAACCATAGATAAAACGGTAAAAAGCTAAATATTTTTTCGGGGAGGTGGCAGGGCGGCCTCACACCCAAATGTTTCAGTGTTGGACTTATTTTAATTGTGAAATTATAACATTCTGCATTACACAAACACACAGTTTTTCCGTTACAGTGATACGTATTACAACTTTAGCAAATTTTAATTTTCATAAAATCCCAGTAAACTATTAACCGCTTTCAAACAGTTCGTGGTAACAAACTGTAAGTAAGAAGCGACCCGGCCAAATAGTAACCGAAACTCTAAAAAAAGGAATTGTGATTTCATTAGATACATCAAAAGAATCAGGGGGAAGGGCTGCAAGTTATCAACTTTGCCCAATGTTTACATATAGTATTGGCTATTGGGCGGTATACAGACGATTTCAGGGGGGATTTTTTCTGGTAATGGGAGGGAGGGTGGATCGGGGTATGCGTGGGAGGATATTTTCATGGAGGAGGTTTTTATGGAGGAAGGGGGGACATTAAACCCCCATTTCCCCCCTTGTAAAATCCATTTAAATTAAGCAAGTTTCGAGAAAACCATTTAGCAAAGAGAAAATTAAAATAAATATGCACAGTTCGTTTTAATTATTCATGTACGGTGAGCCAAAATAAAAACCTGCATTAATTTAAAAACATCCAGAAATTAAATAAAAAAAAACAGGTTTAAAACATGAAATCGCGAAGATTTTAAAAACAAGTTTTTTAAACTGAAAGTAAGGAGTGACATGAAAACTTAAAACGAACAGAAATTATTCCGTACATGAAAGGGGATGTTCCCTCCTCAACGCCTCGCTCTTTACGCTAAAGTTTGACTTTTTCTCACAACTCTATTTTTTAAAACAATAATAAACTTTAGCGTAAATAGCGAGGCGTTGAGGAGGGGCAGCCCCTTTCATATACGGAATAATTTCTGTTCGTTTTAAGTTTTAATATCGCTCTTTACTTTCAGTTAAAGAAACTTATTTTTTTTTATTATTGAATATTAGTAAAATTGACGAAATTAGAAGGAAAAAATATTTTTCCTAAGTTTCTATATTTGCCTATATAATCTTATTTTTCTAGTGCCTCACCGTTATATATGTATCTTAGTTACCCTTTGTATCCAGATCGTAGCATTAATAATTACCTGGTTATTTAAATATTTGTCAATTCCAATCTAATATGCAGAGAGTGCAATTAGCCATATTAATTGTCGAAGCGTAAAATCTTCCTTCGGATCATAAGAAGAATCAAGTTTTGCTTCAAGGTAATCACTGTTTCTTTGAAAAGTATCTTCTTTTGGAAATTTCATTCCACAGGGAAATCCATGTAAATACTCATCCAACAAACATTTATTTTTCAACATGCTATAAGAAAATATACATATTTATGTTATAACAAACATGAATGATGCTAAAATAAATCGACTTAAGTAAACTGATACATAAGGCGGCAAAGAAAAAGCTGCCCATATCTATTTGATTAAAAAAAAAAAAATCTCACCGACTAGAACCCCTAAAATTAAGATAGCAGTTTTGGATACTCTTGTCTCTAAAGATAGTTCTCGTGAAAATTCGATGGGCTTCTGAAAAACCGATGCCGGTTCCGGATTCTGCATTTACTAATGTGACGAAGAATTGACCAGCCATCCCGGCTTCGCCCAGTACCCCCAAAGAACTTGCCGATGAACTATACCCCAAGGCTCTAAGCTTAATTGCCAAACTTCAAAATTCGGTATAGGATTAGAAATTTTGCAGAAGATTTGCACTTGTCATCGATCTGTCATTCAGACCATAATATTTAATGTCCCACAAACAAGAGAAAACTTTTAAATATTACAAGCTGATGTTGAAACTGGGGCACTGATACAAATTAATCTAAAAAAAACAAGGTTTTTCAAGGGAAAGTAAAGAGCGACATTAAAGCTTAAAACAAACAACAGTTATACAATATATTAGGTTGGAGGAATCCCCCTGCTTTATCCACCACCATTTATGCAAATGTTATATAGTGCTTTAAAGAAACACTTTACATATCAATTAAATGGTCTTACTAATGGAGCTGTTGTTCTTAAAGAATTAGGACGAAAAGTCAAACGTTAGCGTAAAGAGCGGGAAGTTGAGGAGGGGGCAACCACCTAAAATGAGAAATAACTTTCGTCTATTTTGAATTTTAATTTCATTTGAAGAAACTTAATTTTTTAGATTTGGTTTCTGTCTGATGTAATAGCATATACTGGGTTACCCTGAATGTGAGGAAGGCTGACGCCCCACAAAAAACGAATCATTAAATAAAATTCTAACTTTCACACTTCAATTCATCGAGCTCATTGTGGATGCTTTTCAAAATAAAGCATAATCATCCTAAATCAACAATCATTTTTGCAATCTGAGGGGGAGGGATCCCCATTTCTCAGGCCTCAATCAGAAAAAGGGAGGAGTCTTATATTTTGTAGATAGTACGTTTAGGGATCAACCCCAAAATGAAATTTATTGCATAATTTATATGAAGATAGCTGGATTTTGGGGGAGTTTCATCCCTATTTTTTTTTAAATAATGTAACATTCATAGGCTAATTGATTATAATGAGAAACTTTAAAGTTAATAAATAGGGATGAAACATCCCTACATTACTTATGGTAAGAATCACCCTGGATAATAAATTTAATTGCTGCATATAAGTAGTATGTATATAACGATTCCAAGCAGAGTGTCTCCCCATATAGCTATAACGATTACAAGCGGGGTGTCTCCCATATAGCTATAACAGTTTCAAGCGTACAGTACTCCCGCCATACAAGCAGACAGTGTAATGACCGGAATTCAACCATCGTGAAAATTCGTGTTGATATGTGTTCAAAGTGCGTGATGATTCCTTTGTTTGAAATTGTGAAATTCTTTTTGTAATTTAATTTGTTAGGCGTAGTTGACTTATGTTTAACCTTGAACTAATTTACATAAATTAATTTATTATTAATTAATTTACATAATTACATTAATTTACATAATTACATTAATTTACATAATTACATTAATTTTTTTTTAATTTTAATAGTTTTTTTTTATTGATGACATTTTATTGTAATCTCTAATGATGATATTTTTCTTTTCCAATGATACGATTTTACCATTCTAAGTATCTTCCCATTGATTTATATGAAATTTGTGTTTGATGTAGGAATCGAACGTGAGACCCGTGATTTCCTAAGGTAAAAGAACGAAACGTTAATCGACTGAACTAACAAGCCTTTGAACATATTATGATTTTAGAAATACATCCAATGAATTGTTTCTGGGACATTGCCCAACTGATGTTAAGCCTCACAATACCGTAACAGGTTCATTCCATTGAACTGGAACAAGTTCAAGCACATTCGATTTATCAATTGGATTTTTGATAGGTGTTAAAAGTAACCTTGTTTCGGGGCATTTTTATGGCATCATCATGAGAATATGCATACCACGATGATTTGAGATGCTTACTAGACAAACAATTTCTTCTGATACTTGGGCCCCAAGTCCTACCCCAATCCCTCAGCCCTATCCCTCCACCATCCCTCCAACCCCTATCCCTCCACCCTCCCTCCAGACCCCCCCCCCAACATTTTTTTTTAACTTTTTTTATTTTTCAAAGTTCATATTGGATTTTTACATTCTCTTAATTTTTCAAAGTTCATTTTGAATTTCTTTCGTTGAAATGCAAGAGTTGGAATATTTCAGTAGTGTTTTGTTGTGCTTTACCTTGTCACAGTTACATTCTCTTGATTTTTCAGAGTTCATTTGGAATTTCTTTCGTGAAATGCAAGATTTGGAATATTTCAGTAGTGTTTTGTCGTAGTTTACCATGTCATAGTTACATTCTCTTGATTTTTCAAAGTTCATTTTGAATTTCTTTCATGAAATGCAAGAGTTGGAATATTTCAGTGGTGTTTTATCGTGGTTTACCTTGTCCCAGTTACATTTTATTGATTTTTCAAAGTTTATTTTGGATTTCTTTCCTTGAAATGCAAGAGTTGGAAAATTTCAGTAGTGTTTTGTCTTGGTTTACCTTGTCACAGTTACATTCTATTGATTTTTAAAAGTTCATTGTGGATTTCTTTCATTGAAATCCAAGAGTTGGAATATTTCAGTTGTGTTTTGTAGTGGTTTACTGTGTTACAGATACATTCTCTTGATTTTTCAAAATTCAGTTTTGGATTTTTTTCATTGAAATGCAAGAGTTGGAATATTTCAGTAGTGTTTTGTTATGGTTTACCTTGTCACGGTTGCATTCTCATGATTTTTCAAAGTTCATTTTGAATATCTTTCGTGAATTTCAAGAGTTGGAATATTTCAGTAGTGTTTTGTCATTGTTTACTATGTCAAAGTTACAATTTCTTGATTATTCAAAGTTCATTTTGAATTTCTTTAATTTCAGTAGTGTTTTCTAGTGGTATACCATGTGACAATTACAATATCATAATTTTTCAAAGTTCAATTTGGATATTTTGCGTTGAAATGCAAAAGTTGGAATATTTCAGTAGTGTCTTGTTGTGATTTTCCTTGTCGCATTTAAATTTTCTTTATTTTTCCAAGTTTAGTTTGGATTTCCTTCGTTGAAATTCAAGAGTTGAAATATATCAGTAGTATTTCGTTGTGCTTTACATTGTCACAGTTACATTCTCTTGATTTTTCAAAGTTCATTTTGAATTTCTTTCGTCAAATGCAAGAGTTGGAATATTTAAGTAGTGTTTTATCGTGGTTTACCTTGTCCCAGTTACATTCTATTGATTTTTCAAAGTTTATTTTGGATTTCTTTCCTTTAAATGCAAGAGTTGGAATATTTCAGTAGTGTTATGTCATAGTTTACCTTGTCACAGTTACATTCTCTTGATTTTTCAAACTTCATTTTGAATTTCTTTCGTGAAATGCAAGAGTTGGAATATTTCAGTAGTGTTTCGTCGTGGTTTACCATTTCACAGATACATTCTCTTAACTTTTCAAAGTTCATTTTGAATTTCTTTCGTTGAAATGCAAGAGTTGGATTATTTTAGTAGTGTCTTGTTGTGCTTTACCTTATCACAGTTACATTCTCTTGATTTTTCAAAGTTTATTTTGTATTTCTTTCCTTGAGAGGCAAGAGTTGGAATATTTCAGTATTGTTTTGTTATGGTTTACCTTGTCATAGTTACATTTTCTTGATTTTTCTAAGGTCATTTTGAATTTCTTTCATGAAATGCAAGAGTTGAAATATTTCAGTAGTGTCTTGTTGTGGTTTACCATGTCACAGTTACATTCTCTTAATTTTTCAAAGTTCATTTTGAATTTCTTTCGTTTCAATAGTGTTTTGTCGTGGTTTACCATGTCACAGTTACATTCTCTTGATTTTTCAAAGTTCATTTTGAATTTCTTTCGTTGAAATGCAAGAGTTGGGATATTTCAGTAGTGTCTTGTTGTGCTTTACCTTGTCACAGTTACATTCTCATGATTTTTCCAAGTTCATTTTGGATTTCTTTCGTCGAAATGCAAGAGTTGGAAAATTTCAGTAGTATCTCGTTGTGCTTTACCGTGTCGCAATTACATTCTTTTGATTTTTCTAAGATCATTTTGAATTTCTTTCGTCAAATGCAAGAGTTGGAATATATTTCAGTAGTGTTTTATCGTGGTTTACCTTGTCCCAGTTACCTTCTATTGATTTTCCAAAGTTCATTTTGGTATTTTTCCTTGAAATGCAAGAGTTGGAATATTTCAGTAGTGTTTTGTCATGGTTTACCATGTCACAGTTATATTCTCTTGATTTTTCAAACTTCATTTTGAATTTCTTTCGTGAAATGCAAGAGTTGGAATATTTCAGTAGTGTTTCGTCGTGGTTTACCATGTCACAGATATATTCTCTCAGCTTTTCAAAGTTCCTTTGGAATTTCTTCCGATTAAATGCAAGGGTTGGAATATTTTAGTTGTGTCTTGTTGTGCTTTACCATGTCACAGTTACATTCTCTTGATTTTTCAAAGTTCGTTTTGGATTTCTATCGTTGAAATACAAGAGTTGGAATATTTCAGTAGTGTTTTGTTATGGTTTACCTTCTCACAGTTACATTCTCATGATTTTTCAAAGTTCATTTTGTATTTCTTTCCTTGAAATGCAAGAGTTGGAATATTTCAGTAGTTTTTTGTCGTGGTTTACCTTGCCATAGTAACATTCTCTTGATTTTTCAAAGTTCATTTTGGATTATTACATTCTCTTGATTTTTCAAAGTTCACTTTGAATTTCTTTCATGAAATGCAAGAGTTGGAATATTTCAGTAGTGTCTTGTTGTGCTTTTCCTTGTCACAGTTACATTCTCTTCATTTTTCAAAGTTCATTTGGGATTTATTTCGTTGAAATGCAAGAGTTGGAATATTTCAGTATTGTTTTGTTGTGCTTTACATTGTCACAGTTACATTTTCCTGATTTTTCAAATTTGATTTTGTATTTCTTTTCTTGAAATGCAAGAGTTGTAATATTTCAGTAGTGTTTTGGCATGGCTTACCATATCACTGTTAAATGCTCTTGATTTTTCAAAGTTCATTTTGAATTTTGTTCGTGAAATGCAAGAGTTGGAATATTTCAGTAGTGTTTTGTCGTGGTTTACCTTGTCAAAGTTACATACTCTTGATTTTTCAAAGTTAATTTTGGATTTCTTTCCTTGAAATGCAAGAGTTGGAATATTTCAATAGTGTTTTGTCGTGGTTTACCATGTCACAGTAACATTCTCTTGATTTTTAAAAGTTCATTTTTGGATTTCTATCGTTGAAATGCAAGAGTTGGAATATTTCAGTAGTGTTTTGTTATTGTTTACCTTGTCACAGTTACATTCTCTTGATTTTTCAAAGTTCATTTTTTAATTTCTTTCGTTGAAATGCAAGAGTTGGAATATTTCAGTAGTGTTTTGTCATGGTTTACCTTGTCACAGTTACATTCTCTTGATTTTCCAAAGTTCATTATGGATTCCTTTCGTTGAAATGCAAGAGTTGGAATATTTTAATTGTTTTTTGTCGTTGTGTACTATCTCACTGTTACATTCTCTTGATTTTTCATAGTTCTTTTTTGATTTCTTTCGTTGAAATGCGAGAGTTGGAATATTTCAGTCGTGTTTAGTCATGGTTTACCATGTCACAGTTACATTTTTTTGATTTTTCAAAGTTCATTTTGAATTTCTTTCATTGAAGTGCAAGAGTTGGATTAATTCAGTAGTGTTTTGTCGTGTTTTACCTTGTCACAGTTACATTCTCATAATTTTTCAAAGTTCATTTTGAATTTCTTTCGTTGAAATGCAAGAGTTGGAATATTTCAGTAGTGTTTTGTCGTGGTTTACATTGTCACAGTTACATTCTCATGATTTTTCAATGTTCATTTTGAATTTCTTTCATTGAAATGCAAGAGTTGAACTATTTCAGTAGTGTATTATTGTGGCTTAGCTTGTCAAACTTACATTCTCTTGATTTTTCAAAGTTCATTTTGTATTTCTTTCGTTGAAATGCAAGAGTTGGAATATTTCAGTAGTGTTTTGTTATGGTTTACCTTGTCACAGTTACATGCTCTTGATTTGTTCAATGTTTTTCAAAATTCATTTTGAATTTCTTTCGTGAAATGCAAGAGTTGGAATATTTCAGTAGTGTTTTGTTATGGTTATCCTTGTCACAGTTACATTCTCTTGATTTTTTCAAGGTTCATTTTTAATTTCTTTCATTGAAATGCAAGACTTGGAATATTTCAGTAGTGTTTTGTCATGGTTTACCTTGCCACAGTTACATTCTCTTGATTTTTCAAAGTTCATTTTGAATTTCTTTCATTAAAATGCAAGAGTTGGAATATTTCAGTAGTGTTTTGTCGTGGTTCCCCATCTCACAGTTACATTCTCTTGATTTTTCAAAGTTAATTTTGGATTTCTTTCGTTGAAATGCAAGAGTTGGAATATTTCAGTAGTGTTTTGTCATGGTTTACCATGTTAGAGTTATATTCTCATGATTTTTCAAAGTTCATTTTGATTTTCTTTCAATGAAATGCAAGAGTTGGATTATTTCAGTAGTGTTTTGTCGTGGTTTACCTTGTCACAGTTACATTCTCTTAATTTTTCAAAGTTCATTTTGAATTTCGTTGAAATGCAAGAGTTGGAATATTTTAGTAGTGTTTTGTTGTGCTTTACCTTGTCACAGTTACATTCTCTTGATTTTTCAAAGTAGTGTTTTGTCTTGGTTTACCTTGTCACAGTTACATTCTCTTGATTTTTCAAAGTTCATTTTGGATTTCTTTCGTTGAAATGCAAGAGTTGGATTATTTCAGTAGTGTTTTGTCATGGTTTACCATGTCCCAGTTATATTCTCTTGATTTTTCAAAGTTCATTTTGAATTTCTTTCGTTGAAATGCAAGAGTTGGAATATTTCAGAAAGTGTTTTATCGTGGTTTACCATGTCACAGTTACAATCTCTTAATTTTCAAAGTTCATTTTGAATTTCTTTCGTTGAATTGCAAGAGTTGGAATATTTCAGTAGTGTTTTGTCAAGGTTTACCTTGTCACAGTTACATTCTTTTGATTTTTCAAATTTCATTTTGAATTTCTTTCATTGAAATGCAAGAGTTGGATTATTTCGGTAGTGTTTTCCCGTGGTTTACCTCGTCACAGTTACATTCTCTTAATTTTTGAAAGTTCATTTTGGATTTCTTTCGTTGAAATCCAAGAGTTGGAATATTTCAGTAATGTTTTGTCATGGTTTACCTTGTCACAGTTAAATTCTCTTAATTTTTCAAAGTTCATTTTGAATTTCTTTCATTGAAATGCAAGAGTTGGAATATTTCAGTAGTGCTTTGTTGTGGTTTACCTTGTCACAGTTACATTCTCTTGATTTTTCAAAGTTCATTTTGGATTTCTTTCGTTGAAATGCAAGAATTGGCATATTTCAGTAATGTTTTTGTCGTGGTTTACTTTATCACAGTTACATTCTCTTGATTTTTCAAAGTTCATTTTGATTTTCTTGTGTGAAATGCAAGAGTTGGAATATTTCAGTAGTGTTTTGTCGTGGTTTACCTTGTCACAATGACATTCTCTTTATTTTTCAAAGTTCATCTTGAATTTCTTTCATTGAAATCCAAGAGTTGGAATATTTTAGTAGTGTTTTGTCGTGGTTTACGGTGTCACAGTTACATTCTCTTGATTTTTCAAAGTTCATTGTGGATTTCTTTCATTGAAATGTGTTTTGTTGTGCTTTACCTTGTCACAGTTACATTCTCTTGATTTTTCAAAGTTCATTTTGGATTTATTTCTTTGAAATGCAATATTTGGATTATTTCAGTAGTGTTTTTTCTTGGTTTACCTTGTCAAAGTTACATTCTCTTGATTTTTCAAAGTTCATTTGAATTTCTTTCGTTGAAACGCAAGAGTTGGAATATTTCAGTAATGTTTTTTGTCGTGGTTTGCCTTGTCACAGTTACATTCTCATGATTTTTCAAAGTTTATTTTGAATTTCTTTTGTGAAATGTAAGAGTTGGAATATTTCAGTAGTGTTTTGTCGTGGTTTACCTTGTCACAATGACATTATCTTGATTTTTCAAAGTTCATCTTGAATTTCTTTCGTTGAAATGCAAGAGTTGAAATATTTCAGTAGTGTTTTGTCGTGGTTTACGGTTTCACAGTTACATTCTCTTGAATTTTCAAAGTTCATTGTGGATTTCTTTCATTGAAATGTGTTTTGTTGTGCTTTACCTTTTCACAGTTACATTCTCTTGATCTTTCAAAGTTCTTTTTGGATTTCTTTCCTTGAAATGCAAGAGTTGGAATATTTCAGTACTGTTTTGTCGTGGTTTACCTTATCACAGTTACATTCTCTTGATTTTTCAAAGTTCATTTTGAATTTCTTTCGTGAAATGCAAGAGTTGGAATATTTCAATAGTGTTTTATCGTGGTTTACCTTGTCACAGTTACATTTTTTTGACTTTTCAAAGTTCATTTCTGTATTTCTGACATTGAAATGTAAAAGGTAGAACATTTCAGTAGTGTTTTGTCGTGGTATGCCTTGTCACAGTTACACTCTCTTGTTTTTCCAAAGTTGATTTTTGGTTTTCTTTCATTGAAATACAAGAGTTGTAATATTTCAGTAATGTTTTGCTATGGTTTACCTTGTCACAGTTACATTGTCTTGATTTTTCAAATTTCATTTTGGATTTCTTTCCTTGAAATGCAAGAGTTGGAATATTTAAGTAGTGTTTTGTCATGGTTTACCTTGTCAAAGTTAAATTCTCTTGATTTTTCAAAGTTCGTTTTGGATTTTTACATTCTCTTGATTTTTCAAAGTTCATTTTTAATTTCTTTCGTTGAAATCCAAGAGGTGGATTATTTCAGTAGTGTTTTGTCATGGTTTACCTTGTCACAGTTACATTCTCTTGATTTTTCAAAGTTCATTTTGGATTTTTAAATTCTCTTCAATTTTCAAAGTTCATTTTGAATTTCTTTCGCTGAAATGCAAGAGTTGGAATATTTCAGTAGTGTCTTGTTGTGATTTACCTTGTCAGAGTTACATTCTCTTGATTTTTCAAAGTTCATTTTGAATTTCTGTCGTGAAATGCAAGAGTTGTGATATTTAAGTCGTGTTTTGTCGTGGTTTACCATATCACTGTTACATGCTGTTGATTTTTCAAAGTTTATTTTGGATTTCTTTCGTTGGAATGAAAGAGTTCGAATATTTCAGTAGTGTCTTGTGGTGCTTTACCTTGTCACAGTTACATTCTCTTGATTTTCCAAAGTTCATTTTGAATTTCTTTCGTGAAATGTATGAGTTGGAATATTTCAGTAGTTTTTTGTCGTAGTTTACTATATCACTGTTACATACTCTTGATTTTTCAAAGTTCATTTTAAATTTCTTTCTTTAAATGCAAAAGTTGGAATATTTTAGTAGTGTTTATCATGGTTTAACTTTTCAGAGTTACATTGTCTTGATATTTTAAAGTTGCTTTTGGATTTCTTTCCTTGAAATGCAAGAGTTGGAATATTTCATTACTGTTTTTTCCTGGTTTTACTTATCACAGTTATATTCTCTTGATTTTTCAAAGTTTATTTTGGATTTCTTTCCTTGAAATGCAAGAGTTGGAATATTTCAGTAGTGTTTTGTTATGGTTTACCTTGCCACAGTTACATTCTCTATATTTTTCAAAGTTCATTTTGAATTTCTTTCATTGAAATGCAAGAGGGTTACTACTCCAAGCTTCAATCCGTGTTTTTGGATTCAAGTTTATTGTCCAACAAAAACTTGTTTAGAAAGATTATCATCCTTGAAAAAAAAATGCACCTCTCAAAATATTTATTTGGAGAGAAGAGGTCTCAAATGTCAAAATTGATTATAGGCACAACATTTCTTCGTTTTCCAGGGCATAGTTCTTTAACTAATCTTTTTAATAGAATTTTACTATGGACGCCAGTAAGGGGGCTCTGACTTTGGGAAACAAGAAGTCAAATTGTATATGAACAAGAATATGATATTATTAACATTTAAAACTCGGCAGAACAGACTACTAGAAGCCCAAACACACCCTCAAACTTCGAAAAATTCCCTGACATCCGTCAAGACACTCTCCAGCCCACCTCTCCTTTTTTGCCGATAGGCAAAAGAATGAAATGTTTTATGTAATAAGATAAACATTTTTATGCGATAAGAAGGGAGCAGTCACCGTGGAGCATCTACATCCAGGCTAAATTGAAACGAAGGGTGACTAAAGATTAATTTGCACCACCGCCAAGATCCCTTTCTACCTAGAGATGAGAAATAACTTTTTAACCCCCTGCCCTCGCTCCAGATCCTTTTCTATATTTGTCTGAATTCTCACAGAAATTTAGACGCCTTTGGAATAAAAATACATATTGCATGAGGCACCCATTCCCTCACCTACATAATTACCCATCGGCCGTCCTCTATAATAGCTGACGTGCAATTATACATTACTGGGTATAATTGAGTAATTTGATTGACATTAAGTCAATCAAGTTAATTAAATGAAGCTTCTAAACAAATATCCACATTAACCATTTATTTGTTATGAACTACGCGACTTTTAAAAACAGATGCGCCACTGCTTAGAATTTATGTTGAAATAATTACAATTAGTGCGTCACTCTATTTTTAACTTACTCCCATATTTTTTCTTCCCTCTTGCCTCTTTATTTTATTTTTTTCGAAAATAACCGTTTCGGAAATAAAAGAATCGAAAGAGAAACGGACACCTGACGTTTAAAAAATAATAGGACTAAAATACATTCCTTACTTTCTATTGGCTTAAGCTTTAATAAATAAGAACCAATGAGGAGGAATTTAACTTCGTTTTATTTGAATCGATTAACAATTAACAAGCCTATGTCGTTTATTAGTAGAATCCTAATATTGAATTCTAAGGGTCTATGTTCCCTCCTGTGTTATTTGGGGCCTTTACGTTACTTGGCACCTTTCCAAGACAGATTACCAGACTGGTTATTGCTATTGATATCAATTGCACATGGAAACAGTTTGACGTGTTTGGGGAGATTATGTTCCTTGGCACCTTTTCAGAGTATTTACTTATGGATACCCTTCCAAGCAACGTGATTAAACACGCTTTTACAATCGGAATTGTTTGATTGACATTTTTGCAGAAAGGGATAAGGAATTCGCAAATTGGACACTATGAACGATATTAATTAATGTTTTGAATAATAGGAGTGTGATTGATTCTAATTAGTGATTGGATAATTTGTTTTAACAAGAAATCTCTGAATAAAATATTTTTGGAGGGATGGGAGAGAGTTTTGCTTGCCTTTCATTGGTACCTTTCCAAGCGAGCGGGGATTCCCCTCCAGTTCCTAAACATTGCAAAAAAGATAACAGTATGAACCGGGATTCCCCACACAAGTTTGTTTCAACTCCAAGTTTTTCAACCAGACTGTTTTTTTTAGCTAACATCCGTTTTTTAGGAGCCAATCAGAGACATCGGAGCTTGGAAGATGGAGAAAAAAAGGGTTAAAGTAATTAGCAGTTACGAGCGGGGATTCCCCACTGGTTCCTAAATTGCCTTATGTTTCCAGGTACCTTTCCAGAGCATGTACTTGACGATAGAGAAAAAGGGTAAAAGTGATTAGCAGTTAAGGTAACCTCAATGGCGTTTGAACAGTTTTGTCAGTTTAAAATAGAGTCTAACGTTATAGTATACTAGAAAGTTGATACTAAGAGAGATGTAGATGGCAAGAAAAGAATTTTAATAATGGTTAGCTTTACTTCTTCGATGTGTTCTGTATTTTACACAAGTGGCGTTTTAACAGTGTTGTCAGTTTAAAATAGAGTCTAACGTTATACTATACTAGAAAGTTGATATTAAGAGAGATGTAGATGACAAGAAAAGAATTTTAATAATGTATAGCTTTACTTCTTCGACGTGTTCTGTATAATACACAAGTAGCGTTTGAACAGTGTTGTCAGTTTAAAATAGAGTTTAACATTATAGTATACTAAAAAGTTGATACTAAGAGAGATGTAGATGGCAAGAAAAGAATTTTAATAAAGAAATTCAGAACAATCCATAGAAATCCTTAGAGATCAAGTAGTGAGGTATTCATGAGTATGAACCATCATGGATCATAAGCACCAACGACCCTAACCACCAGGGACTTCAACCCTCCATAGGTCTCTAATCCCCAAACTCGAAGGGCGCCCCCTCCCTCCACCTTTTTGGCCCCCCCCCATTTTTTTTTGATTTTTTTTTACATGATATATTTTTTTAAACTTTTTTTTTACATTTCTTCGAATGAGATGAAACATACTTAAATTCAGTAGTGTTTTGTCGTGGTTTACCTTGTCACAGTTATATGCTCTTAATTTTTCAAAGTTCATTTTGGATTTCTTTCATTGAAATGAAAGAGTTGGAATACTTCAATAGTGTTTTGTCGTGGTTTACCTTGTCACACTTACATTATCTTGATTTTTCAAAGTTCAATTTGGATTTCTTTCCTTGTAATGAAAGAGTTGGAATATTTCAGTAGTGTGTTGTCGTGGTTTACCTTGTCACAGTTACATTCTCTTGATTTTTCAAAGTTCATTTTGGATTTTTACATTCTCTTGATTTTTCAAAGTTCATCTTGAATTTCTTTCATTGAAATGCAAGAGTTGGATTATTTCAGTTGTGTTTTGTCGTGGTTTACCTTGTCACAGTAACATTCTCTTGATTTTTTTCAAAGTCCATTTTGAATTTTTTTCGTTGAAATGCCAGAGTTGGAATATTTCAGTAGTGTTTTGTTGTGCTTTACCTTGTCACAGTTACATGCTCTTTATTTTTCAAAGTTCATTTTCAATTTCTTTCCTGAAATGCAAGAGTTGGAATATTTAAGTAGTGAATTTCTTTCATTGAAATGCAAGAGTTGGATTATTTCAGTTGTGTTTTGTCGTGGTTTACCATGTCACAGTTACATTCTCTTGATTCTCAAAGTTCATTTTGAACTTCTTTCATGAAATGCAAGAGTCGGAATTTTTTAATAGTTTTTTATCGTGTTTACCTTGACACAGTTACACTCTCATGATTTTTCAAATCTCATTTTGGATTTCTTTCGTTGAAATGCAAGAGTTGGAATATTTCAGTAGAGTTTTATCGTGGTTTACCTTGTCGCAGTTACATTCTTTTGATTTTTCAAAATTCATTTTGGATTTCTTTCCTTGAAATGCAAGATTTAGAATATTTCAGTAGTGTTTTGTCGTGGTTTACCTTGTCACAGTTACATTCTCTTGATTTTTCAAAAGTTAATTTTTGGATTTCTTTCGTTGAAATGCAAGAGTTGGAATATTTCAATAGTGTTTTGTTATGGTTTACCTTGTCACAGTTAAATTCTCTTGATTTTTCAAAGTTCATTTTGGATTTTTACATTCTCTTGATTTTTCAAAGTTCATTTTGAATTTCTTTCGTGAAATGCAAGAGTTGGAATATTTCAGTAGTGTTTCGTCGTGGTTTACCATGTCACAGTTAAATTCTCTTGATTTTTCAAAGTTTATTTTGAATTTCTTTAATGAAATGGAAGAGTTGGAATATTTCAGTAGTGTTTTATCGTCGTTTACCTTGTAAAAGTTACATTATATTGATTTTTAAAATTTCATTTTGGATTTCTTTCCTTGAAATGCAAGAGTTGGAATATTTCAGTAGTGTTTTGTCGTGGTTTACCTTGTCAGAGTTACATTCTCTTGATTTTTCAAAGTTCATTTTGAATTTCTTTCATTGAAATGCAAGATTTCGAATATTTCAGTAGTGGTTTGTTGTGGTTTACCTTGTCACAGTTACATTCGTGGTTTACCTTTTCAGAGTTACATTCTCTTGATCTTTCAAAGTTCTTTTTGGATTTCTTTCCTTGAAATGCAAGAGTTGGAATATTTCAGTACTGTTTTGTCGTGGTTTACCTTATCACAGTTATATTCTCTTGACTTTTCAAAGTTCGTTTTGGATTTCTTTCCTTGAAATGCAAGAGTTGGAATATTTCAGTAGTGTTTTGTTATGGTTTACCTTGCCACAGTTACATTCTCTTGATTTTTCAAAGTTCATTTTGAATTTCTTTCATTGAAATGCAAGAGGGTTACTACTCCAAGCTTCAATCCGCGTTTTTGGATTCAAGTTTATTGTCCAACAAAAACTTGTTTAGAAAGATTATCATCCTTGAAAAAAATGCACCTCTCAAAATATTTATTTGGAGAGAAGAGGTCTCAAATGTTCATTTTGGATTTCTTTCTTTGAAATGCAAGAGTTGGAATATTTCAGTAGTGTTTTGTCATGGTTTACCTTGTCACAGTTACATTCTCTTGATTTTTCAAAGTTCATTTTGGATTTTTACATTCTCTTGATTTTTCAAAGTTTATTTTGAATTTCTTTCGTTGAAATGCAAGAGTTGGAATATTTCAATAGTGTTTTCTCTTGGTTTACCATCTCACAGTTACATTCTCTTGATTTTTCAAAGTTCATTTTGGATTTTTACATCCTCTTGATTTTTAAAAGTTCATTTTGAATTTCTGTCGTGAAATGCAAGAGTTGGAATATTTCAGTAGTGTTTTATTGTGGTTTACCTTGTCACAGTTACATGCTCTTGATTTTTCAAAGTTCATTTTGAATTTCTGTCGTGAAATGCAAGAGTTGGAATATTTGAGTAGTATTTTGTCGTGGTTTATCATGTCACTGTTACATGCTCTTGATTTTTCAAAGTTCATTTTGAATTTCTTTCGTGAAATGCAAGAGTTGGAATATTTCAGTAGTGTCTTGTTGTGCTTTACCTTGTCACAGTTACATTCTCTTGATTTTCCAAAGTTCATTTTGAATTTCTTTTGTGAAATGCAAGAGTTGGAATATTTCAGTATTGTTTTGTCGTGGTTTACCTTATCACTGTTACATGCTCCTGATTTTTCAAAGTTCATTTTGAATTTCTTTCGTTAAATGCAAGAGTTGGAATATTTCAGTAGTGTTTTATCGTGGTTTACCTTTTCACAGTTACATTCTCTTGATCTTTCAAAGTTCTTTTTGGATTTCTTTCCTTGAAATGCAAGAGTTGGAATATTTCTTTACTGTTTTTTCGTGGTTTTCCTTATCACAGTTATATTCTCTTGATTTTTCAAAGTTTATTTTGGATTTCTTTCCTTGAAATGCAAGAGTTGGAATATTTCAGTAGTGTTTTGTCGTGGTTTGCCTTGCCACAGTTACATTCTCTTGATTTTTCAAAGTTCATTTTTATATTTCTTTCGTTGATATGCAAGACTTGGAATAATCCAGCAGTGTTTTGTTATGGTTTACCTTGCCACAGTTACATTCTCTTGATTTTTCAAAGTTCATTTTGAATTTCTTTCGTTGAAATGCAAGAGTTGGAATATTTCAGTAGTGTTTTGTCGTAGTTTACCTTGTCACAGTTACATTCTCTTGATTTTTCAAAGTTCATTATGAATTTCTTTATTTAAAATGCAAGAGTTGGAATATTTCAGTAGTGTTTTGTCATGGTTTACCGTGTCACTGTTACATTCTCCTGATTTTTCAAAGTTCTTTTTGAATTTCTTTCATTGCAATGCAAGAGTTGGATTATTTCAGTAGTGTTTTGTCGTGGTTTACCTTGTCAAAGTTACATTCTCTTGATTATTCAAAGTTCATTTTGAATTTCTTTCATTGAAATGCAAGAGTTGGAATATTTCAGTAGTGTTTTGTCGTGGTTTACCATGTCACAGTTACATTCTCTTAATTTTTCGAACTTCATTTTGAATTTCTTTTGTTGAAATGCAAGAGTTGGAATATTTCAGTAGTATTTTGTTGTGCTTTACCTTGTCACGTTTACGTTCTCTTAATTTTTCAAAGTTAATTTTGAATTTCTTTCGTTGAAATGCAAGAGTTGGAATATTTCAGTAGTGTTTCGTCATGGTTTACCTTGTCACAGTTACATTCTCTTGATTTTTCAAAGTTCATTTTGAATTTCTTTTGTTGAAATGCAAGAGTTGGATTATTTCAGTAGTGTTTTGTCGTGGTTTATCTTGTTACAGTTACATTCTTTTGATTTTTAAAAGTTCATTTTGTATTTCTTTCATTGAAATGCAAGATTTTGTATATTTCAGTAGTGCTTTGTCATGGTTTACCTTGTCACAGTTAAATTCTCTTAATTTTTCAAAGTTCATTTTGAATTTCTTTCATTGAAATGCAAGAGTTGGAATATTTCAGTAGTGCTTTGTTGTGCTTTACCTTGTCAAAGTTACATTTTCTTAATTTTTTCAAAGTTAATTTTGAATTTCTTTCGTTGAAATGCAAGAGTTTGAATATTTCAGTAGTGTTTTGTTGTGCTTTACCTTGTCACAGTTACATTCTCTTGATTTTGAATTTCTTTCCTACGTACGTGCGCGTACGTAGGAAAGAAATTCAAAATGAACTTTGAAAAATCAAGAGAATGTAACTGTGACATGTTAAACCACGACAAAACACTACTGAAATATTCCAACTCTTGCATTTTACGAAAGAAATCCAAAATAAACTTTGAAAAATCAAAAGAATGTAACTGTGACAAGGTAAAGCACAACAAAACACTACTGAAATATTCCAACTCTTGCATTTCAACGAAAGAAATCCAAAATGAACTTTGAAAAATCAAGAGAATGTAACTGTGACAAGGTAAAGCACAACAAAACATATTTCAATGAAAGAAATCCACAATGAACTTTGAAAAATCAAGAGAATATAACTGTGACACGGTAAACCACGACAAAACACTACTGAAATATTCCAACTCTTGCATTTCAAGGAAAGAAATTCAAGATGAACTTTGAAAAATCAAGAGAATGACATTGTGACAAGGTAAACCACAACAAAACACTACTGAAAGATTCTAACTCTTGGATTTCAACGAAAGAAATCCAAAATGAACTTTGGAAATTCAAGAGAATGTAACTGTGACAAGGTAAACCACAACAAAACACTACTGAAATTTCCAACTCTTGCATTTCAATGAAAGAAATTCAAAATGAACTTTGAAAAATCAAGAGAATGTAACTGTGACAAGGTAAAGCATAACAAAACACTACTGAAATATTCAAACTCTTGCATTTCAACGAAAGAAATTCAAAATGAACTTTGAAAAATTAATAGAATGTAACTTTGACAAGGTAAAGCACAACAAAACATTACTGAAATATTCCAACTCTTGCATTTCAATGAAAGAAATTCAAAATAAACTTTGAAAAATTAAGAGAATTTAACTGTGACAAGGTAAACCATGAAAAAACACTACTGAAATAATCCAACTCTTGCATTTCAATGAAAGAACTTCAAAATGAACTTTGAAAAATCAAGAGAATGTAACTGTGACAAGGAAAACCACTAAAAAACACTACTGAGATAATCTAACTCTTGCATTTCAATGAAAGAAATTTAAAATGAACTGTGAAATATCAATAGAATGTAACTGAGACATGGTAAAGCACGACAAAACACTACTGAAATAAACCAACTCTTGCATTTCAACGAAAGAAATTCAAAATGAACTTTGAAAAATCAAGAGAATGTAACTGTGACAAGGTAAACCACGACAAAACACTACTGAAATGTTCCAACTCCTACATTTCAACGAAAGAAATCCAAAATGAACTTTGAAAAATCAAGAGAATGTTACTGTGATAGGGTAAATCATGACAAAACACTACTGAAATATTCCAACTCTTGCATTTCAACGAAAGAAATTCAAAATGAACTTTGAAAAATCAAGAGAATATAACTGTGACAAGGTAAACCATGACAAAACACTACTGAAATAATCCAACTCTTGCATTTCAAGGAAAGAAATTCAAGATGAACTTTGAAAAATCAAGAGAATGACATTGTGACAAGGTAAACCACAACAAAACACTACTGAAAGATTCCAACTCTTGCATTTCACAAAAAATTCAAAATGAACTTTGAAAAATCAAGAGAATGTAACTGTGACAAAGTATACCACGACAAAAACATTACTGAAATATTCCAACTCTTGGATTTCAACGAAAGAAATCCAAAATGAACTTAAAAATTCAAGAGAATGTAACTGTGACAAGGTAAACCACAACAAAACACTACTGAAATTTCCAACTCTTGCATTTCAATGAAAGAAATTCAAAATGAACTTTGAAAAATCAAGAGAATGTAACTGTGACAAGGTAAAGCATAACAAAACACTACTGAAATATTCAAACTCTTGCATTTAAACGAAAGAAATTCAAAATGAACTTTGAAAAATTAAGAGAATGTAACTTTGACAAGGTAAAGCACAACAAAAATTACTGAAATAATCCAACTCTTGCATTTCAATCAAAGAAATTACAAACGAACTTTGAAAAATTAAGAGAATGTAACTGTGACAAGGTAAACCATGAAAAAACATTACTGAAATATTCCAACTCTTGTATTTCAATGAAAGAAATTCAAAATGAACTTTGAAAAATCAAGCTAATGCAACTGTGACAAGGTAAACCACGACAAAACACTAATGAAATAATCCAACTCTTTTATTTCAATGAAAGAAATTCAAAATGAACTTTGAAAAATCAAGAGAATGTAACTGTGAAAAGGTAAACCATGACAAAACACTACTGAAATGTTCCAACTCTTGCATTTCAACGAAAGAAATTCAAAATGAACTTTGAAAAATTAAGAGAATGTAACTGTGACATGGTAAACCACGACAAAACACTACTGAAATATTCCAACCCTTGCATTTCAAGGAAAGAAATCCAAGATGAACTTTGAAAAATCAAGAGAATGTCATTGTGACAAGGTAAACCACAACAAAACACTACTGAAACATTCCAACTCTTGCATTTCACCAAAGAAATTCAAAATGAACTTTGAAAAATCAAGAGAATGTAACTGTGACAAAGTAAACCACGACAAAAACACTACTGAAATATTCCAACTCTTGCATTTCAACGAAAGAAATCCAAAATGAACTTTGAAAAATCAAGAGAATGTAACTGTGACAAGGTAAACCATAACAAAACCCTACTGAAATATTCAAACTCTTGCATTTCAACGAAAGATATTCAAAATGAACTTTGAAAAATTAAGAGAATGTAACTTTGACAAGGTAAAGCACAACAAAACACTACTGAAATATTCCAACTCTTGCATTTCAACGAAAGAAATCCAAAATGAACTTTGAAAAATCAAGAGAATGTAACTCTGACACGGTAAACCACGACAAAACACTACTGAAATATTCCAACTAATGCATTTCAACGAAAGAAATTCAAGATGAGCTTTGAAAAATAAAGAGAATGTAACTCTTAAAAATTAAAGCACAACAAAACACTACTGAAATACTCCAAATCTTTCATTTCAATGAAACGAATTCAAAATGAACTTTGAAACATCAAGAGAATGTCACTGTGACAATGCAAACCACTACAAAACACCACTTAAATATTCCAACTCTTGCATTTTACGAAAGAAATTCAAAATGAATTTTGAAAAATCAAGAGAATGTAACCGTGACAAGGTAAAGCACAACAAAACAAATTTCAACGTAAGAAATCCACACTGAACTTTGAAAAATCAAGAGAACGTAACTGTGACACGATAAACCACGACAAAACACTACTAAAATATTCCAACTCTTGCATTTCAACGAAAGAAATTCAAAATGAACTTTGAAAAATCAAGAGAATGACATTGTGACAAGGTAAACCACAACAAAACACTACTGAAAGATTCCAACTCTTGCATTTCACAAAAAATTCAAAATGAACTTTGAAAAATCAAGAGAATGTAACTGTGACAAAGTATACCACGACAAAAACATTACTGAAATATTCCAACTCTTGGATTTCAACGAAAGAAATCCAAAATGAACTTAAAAATTCAAGAGAATGTAACTGTGACAAGGTAAACCACAACAAAACACTACTGAAATTTCCAACTCTTGCATTTCAATGAAAGAAGTTCAAAATGAACTTTGAAAAATCAAGAGAATGTAACTTTGACAAGGTAAAGCACAACAAAACACTACTGAAATATTCAAACTCTTGCATATCAACGAAAGAAATTCAAAATGAACTATGAAAAATTAAGAGAATGTAACTTTGACAAGGTAAAGCACAACAAAACACTACTGAAATATTCCAACTCTTGCATTTCAATGAAAGAAATTCAAAACGAACTTTGAAAAATTAAGAGAATTTAACTGTGACAAGGTAAACCATGACAAAACACTACTGAAATATTCCAACTCTTGCATTTCAATGAAAGAAATTCAAAATGAACTTTGAAAAATCAAGCTAATGTAACTGTGACAAGGTAAACCACGACAAAACACTACTGAAATAATCCAACTCTTTTATTTCAATGAAAGAAATTCGAAATGAACTTTGAAAAATCAAGAAAATGTAACTGTGAAATTTTAAATCACAAAGAAATAATACTTAAATGTTCCAACTACTTAATTTTAACGAAAGAAATCAAAAATGAACTTTTGAAAAATCAAGAAAATCTAAGAGCGACAAGGTAAGCCACGACGACACACTACTGAATTATTCAAAACCTTGAATTTCAACAAACAAAATCCAAAATGAACTTTGAAAAATCAAGAGAATGTCATTGTGACAAGGTAAACCACAACAAAACACTACTGAAACATTCCAACTCTTGCATTTCACCAAAGAAATTCAAAATGAACTTTGAAAAATCAAGAGAATGTAACTGTGACAAAGTAAACCACGACAAAAACATTACTGAAATATTCCAATTCTTGGATTTCAACGAAAAAAATTCAAATTGAACTTTGAAAAATCAAGATTATGTAAGTGTGACATGGAAAAGCACAACAAAACACTACTGATATAGTCCAAATATTGCATTTCAATGAAAGAAATTCAGAATGAAATTTGAAAAATTAAGAGAATGTAATTTTGAGAAGCTAAAGCACAAAAAAAAACTACTGAAATATTATAACTCGTGCATTTCAACGAAAGAAATTCAAAATCAACTTTGAAAAAATAAGAGAATTTAACTATGACAAGGTAAACCACGACAAAACACTACTGAAATATTCCAACTCTGGCATTTCAACGAAAGAAATTCAAAATGAACTTTGAAAAATCAAGAGAATATAACTGTGACAAGGTAAACCACGAAAAAACACTACTGAAATATTCCAACTCTTGCATTTCAATGAAAGAAATTCAAAATGAACTTTGAAAAATCAAGAGAATGTAACTGTGACAAGGTAAACCATGACAAAACACTGCCGAAATGTTCCAACTCTTGCATTTCATCGAAAAAAATTCAAAATGAACTTTGAAAAATTAAGAGAATGTAACTGTGACATGGTAAACCACGACAAAACACTACTGAAATATTCCAACTCTTGAATTTCAACGAAAGAAACTCAAAATGAACTTTGAAAAATAAAGAGAATATAACCGTGACATGGTAAACCATGACAAAACACTACTGAAATAATCCAACTCTTGCATTTCAACGAAAGAAATCCAAAATGAACTTTGAAAAATCAAGAGAATGCAACTGTGACAAGGTAAACCACGACAAAATACTACTGAAATATTCCAACTCTTGCATTTCAACGAAAGAAATTCAAAATGAACTTTGAAAAATCAAGAGAATGTAACTGTGACATTGTAAACCACGACAAAGCAATACTGAAATAATCTAACTTTTGCATTTCAATGAAAGAAATTTAAAATGAACTTTGAAAAATCAAGAGAATGTAACTGTGATATGGTAAACCATGACAAAACACTACTGAAATATTCCAACTCTCGCATTTCAATGAAAGAAATTCAAAATGAACTTTAAAAATCAAGAGAATGTAACTGTGACAAGGTAAACCATGACAAAACACTACTGAAATAATCCAACTCTTGCATTTCAATGAAAGAAATTCAAAAAGAACTTTGAAAAATTAAGAGAATGTAACTGTGACAAGGTAAACCACGACAAAACACTACTGAAATATTCCAACTCTTGCATTTCAACGAAAGAAATTCGAAATGAACTTCGAAAAATCAAGAGAATATAACTGTGACATGGTAAACCATGACAAAACACTACTGTGAATGTGACAAGGTAAAGCACAACAAAACACATTTCAATGAAAGAAATCCACAATGAACTTTGAAAAATCAAGAAAATGTAACTGTGACACGGTAAACCACGACAAAACACTACTGAAATATTCCAACTCTTGCATTTCAACGAAAGAAATTCAAGATGAGCTTTGAAAAATCAAGAGAATGTAACTGTGACTAGGTAAACCACAACAAAACACTACTGAAATCTTCCAACTCTTGCATTTCAATGAAAGAAATTCAAAATGAACTTTGAAAAATCAAGAGAATGTAACTGTGACAAGGTAAACCATAACAAAACACTACTGAAATATTCAAACTCTTGCATTTCAACGAAAGAAATTCAAAATGAACTTTGAAAAATTAAGAGAATGTAACTTTGACAAGGTAAAGCACAACAAAACACTACTGAAATATTCCAACTCTTGCATTTCAATGAAAGAAATTCAAAATGAACTTTGAAAATTAAGAGAATTTAACTGTGACAAGGTAAACCATGACAAAACATTACTGAAATATTCCAACTCTTGCATTTCAGTGAAAGAAATTCAAAATGAACTTAGAAAAATCAAGAGAATGTAACTGTGACAAGGTAAACCATGACAAAACACTACTGAAATAATCCAACTCTTGCATTTCATCGAAAGAAATTCAAAATGAACTTTGAAAATAAAGAAATATAACTGTGACATGGTAAACCATGACAAAACACTACTGAAATAATCCAACTCTTGCATTTCAACGAAAGAAATTCAAAAAGAACTTTGAAAAACTAAGAGAATGTAACTGTGATATGGTAAACCACGACAAAACACTACTGAAATATTCCAACTCTTGCATTTCAGCGAAAGAAATTCAAAATGAACTTTGAAAATAAAGAAATATAACTGTGACATGGTAAACCATGACAAAACACTACTGAAATAATCCAACTCTTGGCTTTCAACGAAAGAAATGAAAAATGAACTTTGAAAAATCAAGAGAATGCAACTGTGACAAGGTAAACCACGAAATAACACTAGTGATATATGCCAACTCTTGCATTTCAACGATAGAAATTTAAAATGAACTTTGAAAAATCAAGAGAATGTAACTGTGACATTGTAAACCACGACAAAACACTACTGAAATAATCCAACTCTTGAATTTCAATGAAAGAAATTCAAAATGAACTTTAAAAAATCAATAGAATGTAACTGTAACATCGTAAAACACGACAAAACACTACTGAAATATTCCAACTCTTGCATTTCAACGAAAGAAATCCAAAATGAACTTTGAAAAATCAAGGGAATGTAACTGTGACATTGTAAACCACGACAAAACACTACTGAAATATTCCAACTCTTGTATTTCAATGAAATAAATTCAAAATGAACTTTGAAAAATCAAGAGAATGTAACTGTGGCAAGGTAAACCATGACAAGACACTACTGACATATTCCAACTCTTGCATTTCAACGAAAGAATTTCAAAATGAACTTTGAAAAATCAAGAGAATGTAACTGTGACAAGGTAAACCACGACAAAACACTACTGAAATATTCCAACTCTTGCATTTCAAGGAAAGAAATCCAAAATAAACTTTGAAAAATCAATAGAATGTAACGGTGATAAGGTAAATCAGGACAAAACAGTACTGAAATATTCCAACTCTTGCATTTCAAGAAAAGAAATCCAAAAAGAACTTTGAAAGATCAAGAGAATGTAAATGTGAAAAGGTAAACCACGATAAAACACTACTGAAATATTCCAACTCTTGCATTTCACAAAAGAAATTCAAAATGAACTTTGAAAAATCAAGAGAATGTAACTGTGACAAAGTAAACCACGACAAAAACATTACTGAAATATTCCAACTCTTGGATTTCAATGAAAGAAATCCAAAATGAACTTTGAAAAATCAAGAGAATGTAACTGTGACAAGGTAAACCACAACAAAACACTACTGAAATATTCCAACTCTTGCATTTCAGTGAAAGAAATTCAAAATGAACTTTGAAAAATCAAGAGAATGTAACTGTGACAAGGTAAACCATGACAAAACACTACTGAAATAATCCAACTCTTGCATTTCAACGAAAGAAATTCAAAATGAACTTTGAAAAACTAAGAGAATGTAACTGTGACATGGTAAACCACGACAAAACACTACTGAAATATTCCAACTCTTGCATTTCAGCGAAAGAAATTCAAAATGAACTTTGAAAAATAAAGAAATATAACTGTGACATGGTAAACCATGACAAAACACTACTGAAATAATCCAACTCTTGCATTTCAACGAAAGAAATGAAAAATGAACTTTGAAAAATCAAGAGAATGCAACTGTGACAAGGTAAACCACGAAAAAACACTAGTGATATATGCCAACTCTTGCATTTCAACAATGGAAATTCAAAATGAACTTTGAAAAATCAAGAGAATGTAACTGTGACATTGTAAACCACGACAAAACACTACTGAAATATTCCAACTTTTGAATTTCAATGAAAGAAATTCAAAATGAACTTTGAAAAATCAATAGAATGTAACTGTGACATGATAAACCATGACAAAACACTACTGATATGTTCCAACTCTTGCATTTCAACGAAAGATATCCAAAATGAACTTTGAAAAATCAAGAGAATGTAACTGTGATAAGGTAAACCACGACAAAACACTGCTGAAATATTCCAACTCTTGAATTTCAATGAAAGAAATTCAAAATGAACTTTGAAAAATAAAGAGAATATAACTGTGGCAAGGTAAACCATGACAAAACACTAGTGACATATTCCAACTCTTGCATTTCAACGAAAGAATTTCAAAATGAACTTTGAAAAATCAAGAGAATGTAACTGTGACAATGTAAACAACGACAAAACACTACTGAAATATTCCAACTCTTGCATTTCAAGGAAAGAAATCCAAAATAAACTTTGAAAAATCAAGAGAATGTAACTGTGATAAGGTAAACCACGACAAAACATTACTGAAATATTCCAACTCTTGCATTTCAAGGAAAGAAATCCAAAAGGAACTTTGAAAGATCAAGACAATGTAACTCTGAAAAGGTAAACCACGATAAAACACTACTGAAATATTCCAACTCTTGCATTTCACAAAAGAAATTCAAAATGAACTTTGAAAAATCAAGAGAATGTAACTGTGACAAAGTAAACCACGACAAAAACATTACTGAAATATTCCAACTCTTGGATTTCAACGAAAGAAATCCAAAATGAACTTTGAAAAATCAAGAGAATGTAACTGTGACAAGGTAAACCACAACAAAACACTACTGAAATATTCCAACTCTTGCATTTCAATGAAAGAAATTCAAAATGAACTTTGAAAAATCAAGAGAATGTAACTGTAAAAAGGTAAAGCACAACAAGACACTACTGAAATAATTCAACTCTTGCATTTCAACTAATGAAATTCAAAAGGAACTTTGAAAAATCAAGAGAATGTAGCAGTGACAAGGTAAACCACGACAAAACACAACTAAAATAATCCAACTCTTGCATTTCAATAAAAGAAATTCAAAAGGAACTTTGACAAATTAAGAGAATGTAACTGTGACATGGTAAACCACGACAAAACACTACTGAAATATTCCAACTCTTGCATTTCAACGAAAGAAATTCAAAATGAACTTCGAAAAATCAAGAGAATATAACTGTGACAAGGTAAACCATAACAAAACACTACTGAAATAATCCAACTCTTGCATTTCAATGAAAGAAATTCAAAATGAACTTTGAAAAATTAATAGAATGCAACTGTGACAAGGTAAACCACGACAAAAGACTTCTGAAATATTCCAACTCTTGCATTTCAATGAAAGAAATCCAAAATGAACTTTGCAAAATCAAAAGAATGTAACTGTGACAAGGTAAAGCACAACAAAACACTACTGAAATATTCCAACTCTTGCATTTCAATGAAAGAAATCCAAAATAAACTTTGAAAAATCAAGAGAATGTAACTGTGACAAGGTAAAGCACAACAAAACACATTTCAATGAAAGAAATCCACAATGAACTTTGAAAAATCAAGAGAATGTAACAGTGACACGGTAAACCACGACAAAACACTACTGAAATATTCCAACTCTTGCATTTCAACGAAAGAAATTCAAGATGAGCTTTGAAAAATCAAGAGAATGTAACTATGACAAGGTAAACCACAACAAAACACTACTGAAATATTCCAACTCTTGCATTTCAAAGAAAGAAATTCAAAATGAACTTTGAAAAATCAAGAGAATGTAACTGTAAAAAGATAAAGCATAACAAAACACTACTGAAATATTCCAACTCTTGCATTTAAACGAAAGAAATTCAAAATGAACTTTGAAAAATTAAGAGAATGTAACTTTGACAAGGTAAAGCACAACAAAACACTACTGAAATATTCCAACTCTTGCATTTCAATGAAAGAAATTCAAAATGAACTTTGAAAAATTAAGAGAATTTAACTGTGACAAGGTAAACCATTACAAAACACTACTGAAATATTCCAACTCTTGCATTTCAGTGAAAGAAATTCAAAATGAACTTTGAAAAATCAAGAGAATGTAACTGTGACAAGGTAAACCATGACAAAACACTACTGAAATAATCCAACTCTTGCATTTCAACGAAAGAAATTCAAAATGAACTATGAAAAACTAACAGAATGTAACTGTGACATGGTAAACCACGACAAAACACAACTGAAATATTCCAACTCATGCATTTCAGCGAAAGAAATTCAAAATGAACTTTGAAAAATAAAGAAATATAACTGTGACATGGTAAACCATGACAAAACACTACTGAAATAATCCAACTCTTGCATTTCAACGAAAGAAATGAAAAATGAACTTTGAAAAATCAAGAGAATGCAACTGTGACAAGGTAAACCACGAAAAAACACTAGTGATATATTCCAACTCTTGCATTTCAATGATAGAAATTCAAAAATAACTTTGACAACTTCAGGGAATGTGACTGTGAGAAGGTAAACCACGAAAAAACACTGCATAAATTTTCCAATCCTGTCTCTTCAACACAAGATATCCAAAATTAACTATGAAAAATAAAAGGAATGTATCCGTATCGAGGTGAGGCTCTACAATACACCACTGAAATATTCGAACTCTTGCATTTCAACGAAAGAAATTCAAAATAAACTTTGAAAAATAAAGAGAATATAACTGTGGCAAGGTAAACCATGACAAAACACTACTGAAATATTCCAACTCTTGCATTTCAACGAAAGAAATCCAAAATGAACTTCGAAAAAATCAAAAGAATGTAACTGTGACAAGGTAAACAACGACAAAACACTACTGAAATATTCCAACTCTTGCATTTCAAGGAAAGAAATCCAAAATAAACTTTGAAAAATCAAGAGAATGTAACTGTGATAAGGTAAACCACGACAAAACAGTACTGAAATATTCCAACTCTTGCATTTCAAGGAAAGAAATATAAAGCAAACTTTGAAAGATCAAGAGAATGTAACTGTGAAAAGTTAAACCACGAGAAAACACTACTGAAATATTCCAACTCTTGCATTTCACGAAAGAAATTCAAAATCAACTTTGAAAAATCAAGAGCATGTAACAGTGATATGGTAAACCACGACAAAACACTACTGAAATATTCCAACTCTTGAATTTCACGAAAGAAATTCAAAATGAACTTTGAAAAATCAAGAGAATGTAACTGTGACAAGGTGAAGCACAACAAAACACTACTGATATATTCCAAATCTTGCATTTCAACGAAAGAAATCCAAAATGAACTTTGAAAAATCAAGAGAATGTAACAGTGACAAGGTAAGGCACAACAAGACACTACTGAAATATTCCAACTCTTGCATTTCACGAAAGAAATTCAAAATGAACTTTGAAAAATCAAAAGCATGTAATAGTGATATGGTACACCACGACAAAACACTACTGAAATATTCCATCCCTTGCATTTCACGAAAGAAATTCAAAATGAACTTTGAAAAATCAAGAGAATGTAACTGGGACAAGGTAAAGAACAACAAAACACTACTGAAATATTCCAACTCTTGCATTTCAACGAAAGAAATCCAAAATGAACTTTCAAAAATCAAGAGAATGTAACAGTGACAAGGTAAGGCACAACAAGACACTACGGAAATATTCCAACTCTTGCATTTCAACGAAAGAAATTCAAAATGAACTTTGAAAAATCAAGAGAATGTAAAAATCCAAAATGAACTTTGAAAAATCAAGAGAATGTAACTGCGTAATGGTTTACCTTGTCACAGTTAAATTCTCTTAATTTTTCAAAGTTCATTTTGAATTTCTTTCATTGAAATGCAAGAGTTGTAATATTTCAGTAGTGTTTCGTTGTGCTTTACCTTGTCAAAGTTACATTCTCTTAATTTTTCAATGTTCATTTTGAATTTCTTTCGTTTGTTGTGCTTTAGTGTTCCAATAGGAACACTATTGAAATATTCCAACTCATGCATTTCACGAAAGAAATTCAAAATGAACTTTGAAAAATCAAGAGAATGTAACTGTGAGATGGTAAACCACGACAAAACACTACTGAAATATTCCAACTCTTGCTTTTCACGAAAGAAATTCAAAATGAACTTTGAAAAATCAAGACAATATAAAAATCCAAAATAAACATTGAAAAATCAAAAGGATGTAACTGTGACAATGTAAACCAAGACAAAATACTACTGAAATATTCCAACTCTTGCATTTCAACGAAAGAAATCCAAAATGAACTTTGAAAAATCAAGAGAATGTAACTTTGACAAGGTAAAACATAACAAAACACTACTGAAATATTCCAATTCTTGCATTTCAACGAAATGAATCCAAAAATGAACTTTTAAAAATTAATCAAATGTAACTGTGACAAGGTGAACCACGACAACACACTACTGAAATATTCCAACTCTTGCATTTCAAGGACAGAAATCCAAAATGAACTTTGAAAAATCAAGAGAGTGTAACTATGACAAAGTAAACCACGATAAATACTACTGAAATAGTCCAACTCTTGCATTTCATGAAAGAAATTCAAAATGAACTTTGAAAGATCAAGAGAATGTAACTGTGACAAGGTAAACCATGACAAGACACTACTAAAATAATCTAACTCTTGCATTTCAACGAAAGAAATTCAATGAACCTTTAAAAAACAATAGAATGTAAATGTGACATGGTAAACCACGACAAAAACACTACTGAAATATTCCAACTCTTGTATTTCAATGAAAGAAATTCAAAAATGAAATTTAGAAAAATCAAGAGAATGTAACTGTGACAAGGTAAACCACGACAAAACACTACTGAAATATTCTAACTCTTGCATTTCAAGGAAAGAAATCCAAAATGAACTTTGAAAAATCAAGAGAATGTAACTGTGACAAGGTAAACCACGACAAAACACTACTGAAATATTCCAACTCTTGCATTTCAATTAAATAAATCAAAAATGAACTTTGAAAAATCAAGAGAATGTAACTGTGACAAGGTAAACCACAACAAAACACTACTGAAATATTCCAACTCTTGCATTTCATGAAAGAAGTTCAAAATGAACTTTGAAAAATCAAGAGAATGTAACTGTTACATGGTAAACCACCACAAAACACTACTTAAATATTCCAACTCTTGCATTTCACGAAAGAAATTCAAAATGAACTTTGAAAAATCAAGAGATTGTAACTGTGACAAGGCAAAGCACAACGAGACACTACTGAAATATTCCAACTCTTGCCTTTCAGCGAAAGAAATTCAAAAGGATCTTTGAAAAATCATCAGCATGTAACAGTGACGAGGTAAAGCACAACAAAACACTAATGAAATATTCCAACTCTTGCATTTCAACGAAAGAAATTCAAAATAAACTTTGAAAAAAATCAAGAGAATGTAACTGTGACAAGGTAAAGCACGACAAAACACTACTGAAATAATCCGACTCTTGCATTTCAATGAAAGAAATACAAAATAAACTTTGAAAAATTAAGAGAATGTAAAAATCCAAAATGAACTTTGAAAAATCAAGACAATGTAACTATGTCACGGTAAAGCACAACAAAACACTACTGAAATATTCCAACTCTTGTATTAAAAGGAAAGAAATCCAAAATGAACTTTGAAAAATCAAGAGAATGTAACTGTGACAAGGTAAACCACGACAAAACACAATTTAAATATTCCAACTCTTTCTTTTCAATGAAATAAATCCAAAAAGAACTTAGAAAAATCAATAGAATATAACTGTGACAAGGTAAATCACGACAAAACACTACTGAATTTAAGTAGGGTTCATCTCATTCGAAGACACGTAAAAAAAAAGTTGAAAAAAATATATCATGTTAAAAAAAAATAAAAAATAAAAAACGGGGAGGGGGGCCAAAAAACTGGAGGGAGGGGGCGCCCTTCGAGTTTTGGGATAGGGACCTATGGAGGGTTGAAGTCCCTGGTGGTTAGGGTCGTTGGTGCTTATGATCCATGATGGTTCATACTCATGTATACCTCCCTACTTGATCTGTAAGGATTTCTAAGGATTGTTCTGAATTTCTTTATTAAAATTCTTTTCTTGCCATCTACATCTCTCTTAGTATCAACTTTCTAGTATACTATAATGTTAAACTCTATTTTAAACTGACAACACTGTTCAAACGCAACTTGTGTATTATACAGAATACATCGAAGAAGCAACGCTATCCATTATTAAAATTCTTTTCTTGCCATCTACATCTCTCTTAGTATCAACTTTCTAGTATACTATAACGTTAGACTCTATTTTAAACTGACAACACTGTTAAAACGCCAATTGTGCATTATACAGAACACATCGAAGAAGTAAAGCTATCCATTATTAAAATTCTTTTCTTGCCATCTACATCTCTCTTAGTATCAACTTTCTAGCATACTATAACGTTAGACTCTATTTTAAACTGACAACACTGTTCAAACGCCATTGAGGTTACCTTAACTGCTAATCACTTTAACCCTTTTTCTCTATCGCCAAGTACATGCTCTGGAAAGGTACCTAGGAACATAAGGCAATTCAGGAACCAGTGGGGAAACCCCACTCGTAAATGCTAATCACTTTAACCCTTTTTTTTTCTCCATCTTCCAAGCTCCGATGTCTCTGATTGGCTCCTAAGAACCGGATGTTAGCTAAAAAAAACAGTCTGGTTGAAAAATTTGGAGTTGAAACAAACTTGTGTGGGGAATCCCGGTTCATACAGTCATCTTTTTTGCAATGTTTAGGAACCAGAGGGGAATCCCCCGCTCGCTTGGAAAGGTATCAATGAAAGGCGAGCAAAACTCTCTCCCATCCCTCCAAAAATATTTTATTCAGAGATTTCTTGTTAAAAAAAAAATTATCCAATCACTAATTAGAATCAATCACACTCCTATTATTCAAAACATTAATTAATATCGTTCATAGTGTCCAATTTGCGAATTCCTTATCCCTTTTTGCAAAAATGTCAATAAAACAATTCCGATTGTAAAAGCGTGTTCCATAAGTATCCATAAGTATTGTAAAGGTATCCATAAGTACATACTCTGAAAAGGTGCCAAGGAACGTAATCTCCCCAAACACGTCAAACTGTTTCCATGTGCAATTGATATCAATAGCAATAACCACTCTGGTAATCTGCCTTGGAAAGGTGCCAAGGAACGTAAAGACCCCAAATAACACAGGAAGGAACATAGACCCTTAGAATTCAATATTAGCATTCTACTTTTATTCACAGACAGACGAAGAGTTTACTTGTAAAAAAAAAAAAAAAAAAAAAAAAAATATAACTCAAAAAAATTTATTTATCTTGTTGAATATTTCAACATTTAACACACAAATGCCATGCAGGGTTGCCATCACGGTCAGTTCCTAGACTGCTAAAATTGCCCAAGTTTGCGTGCTACAAAGAGATTGTCGTTGCTATAGTAAAAAAAATTGACTGTCATAGTACTAAAATAGCACATTCGTGCTACAGGTGGCAACCCTGATGAAATGTCATCAAAGAAAAACAAAAAGATTACTTGTAAAAAGTTATGACTAAAAAACTTTTCCTGTTCTTGTTGAATATCTCAACATCTAACAAACCCATAACGTTACTTGTAAAAATAACTTATGACTCAAGCTTTTCTTTCTCTTGCTGAATATTTCGATAATTAAGACGCCTATGCCATGTCATCACAGAAAAAAAAAACTTGTAAAAAGTTATGGCTCAAAAACTTTCCTTTTCTTGTTGAGTACCTCAACAATTAAAAAACTTATACCGTTTTCACAGAAAAACAGAGAGTTTACTTTTAAATATAAGTTATGACTCAAAAACTTTTCTTTCTCTTGTTGGTTAATTCGACAATTAACATACCTATGCAATTTCATCCGAGAAAAACAAAAGATTACTTGTAAAAAAGTTGTGACTCAAAAACTTTTCCTTTTCTTGTTGAATGACTCATCAATTAACAAACCCATACCATTTAATTACAGAAAGTTTACTTGTAAAAATAAGTTATGACTCAAAAACTTTCCTTTTTCTTGTTGAATATTTAGCCGATTAACATACCTATGCCATGTCATCACAGAAAAGCAGAAGGTTTACTTGCAAAAAAGTTGCTACTGAAAAATCTTTCCTCTTTTGTTGAGTATCTCAACAATTAACAAACCTAAAACGTTTAATCACAGAAAAACAGAGAGATTATTTGTAAAAATAAGTTACAACTTTCTCTTGCTGTTACCCCTTTCTCAAATTTTTTCCTTTTCTCTTGCTGAATATTTTAACAATTAACAAACCATTACCTTCAATCACAGAAAAGCAAAGAGTTTAGTTGTAAAAAAAAAGCTTTAACAAACAAACTTCCCATCCTCTTCATGAATATTTCAACAGTTTACAAAACCTATGCTGTTTAATCATAGGCAGCGCAATCGCGCTGCCTAAGTAGAGAACGATGTTGGCACAGTGTATTATTTATTTTTATTATTTTTTTCTTTTTAAACCAGGGCACTTCGTATCGAAGGAGTTGTCGTAGAAACTTCGAAAAGGGCTCATTCGATTGGAAATTGGAGTGGATTGTGCCCTTTTTCATGGTCAAAGTGATTGGAAGGCAACTAACACCCCTTCTACGCCCACCATTTCTCCAAACACATCCAATCAAAATTTGGAGATAGCCATTTTGTTCAGCGCAGTTGATTTCTAGATATAAATTATGTTTTTGAGGAGAAAACTCCCCCACAGCCCTTAGGGCAAGGGTTGTAAGTTATGCCCGGGGGGCATATAAGTTTCTTATAAAAATCATTGTCATAGAAACATCAAAAAAGGCTCATTCAATTGGAAATTCAAAGGGCTAGTTCCCTTTTTGATAGTCAAAAGTGATTGGAGGGCCCCTCTCACGCCCACTTTTTCCCCAAACACATCCAATAAAATTTTGAGATAGCCATTTTGTTCAACGTAGTCGAAAGTTCTTGAAATTAGGTCCTTGAGGATGACGATCCTCTCCCATAACCCTCAGAGAAAGGGTTGTAAGTTATGCCCTGGGGGGCATATAAGGTTTTTATAGAAAGCGTTGTCATAGAAACTTTAAAAAAGGGCTAATTTGACTGAAAATCAAAATGTCAAGTTTTAATGGTCGAAAATGATTGGAAGGCAACTAACACACCTTCCACGCCCGCCATTTATCCAAACACATCCAATAAAAATTTTGAGATAGCCATTTTGTTCAAAGTAGTTGAAAGGTCTGGAAATTATATCTTTGAGGATGACACTCCCCCCATATCCCTCAGGATAAGGGTTGTAAGCTATGCCCTAGGGGCATATAAGGTTTTAATTGAAAGCTTTGTCGTAGAAATTTGGAAAAGGGCTCATTCAATTGGAAATTCAAAGGGCTAGTGCCCTTTTTAATAGTTGAAAGTGATTGGAGGGCAACTAACCCCCCTCTTACGCTCACTTTTTTCTCCAAACACGTGCATTTAAAGATTCGACAATGCCATTTTGTTGAACACAGTTCAAGGTTGTATACATTAGGTACTTGAGAATGAAAAACCCCTCAGAGCCCCCATGGAGAGAGCTGTAAGCTTTGTCCTGGGTGCATATAAGGTTTATATACAAAATGATGTTGTAGAAAATTCAAAAAGGGCTCATTCGATTCAAAATTAGAAGGGCTCATGCCCTTTTTAATAGTCGAAAGTGATTGGAGGATAACTAACACCCCTCTCACACCCACCAAACACATCGAATAAAAATTTTGAGACAGCCATTGTATTCGATGCAGCTAAAAAGTCGGGAAATCATTTTTTTGAGGATGATACTCCCCCCACTGCCCTCAGGGCAAGGGATTTAAGTTATGCCCTGGGGGCATATGAGTTTCTCCTATAGAAAGCGTTGTCGTAGAAAATTCAAAAGGGAATCATTCGATAGGATATTGAAACGGCCAGTGCCCTTTTTAATAGTCGAAAATGATTGGAGGGCAAGTAACCCCCCTCTCACGCCTACCATTTCCCCAAACACATCCAATCAAATTTTTCAGATAGCCATGTTGTTCAACGTAGTAGAAAGTTCTGGAAATTAGGTCTCTGAGAATGACGCCCCCCAGCCCTCACGGCATGGGTTGTAAGTTATGCCCGTGGGGCAAATAAGGTTTTTATAGAAAGCATTGTCGTAGAAACTTCAAAAAAGGCTCATTCGATTGAAATTCAAAGGGCTAGTGCCTTTTTTAATATTTGGAAATGACTGGTGGGCAACTAATCTCCTTCTCACGCCCACTATTTCCCCAAACACATCCAATCAAAAGTTTCAGATATCAGTTTTCTTCATCATAGTTGAAAGTTCTACATAATTTGCACTTTACTGAAAAAAAAATACAAATGAATGTCCATTGTCAGTTTAATATACATATACTAATATTTAGTAATCAAAACGTTAATATTGTTTGATTTATTAAGGTTACAAAAGCAAAAACATTTTTATTTTTTCAGTAAAGTGTAAATTATGTTCTGGCCTTGGGAAGGCATAGGAGTTTTGAGCCCTACTCATGTTAATTTCTGCTCTCTTTGAGTTTGACTCGGTTATTTATTTTAATTTCTGTTCGTTTTGGGTTTCATTTATTTATCGATGCTGATTTGTGCTAGTTTCACGCTTGGTAGATTATTTATTTTATTTTTGCTCATTTTTGGTTTAATGAAGTTCTCTACTTATCTTAGAAGAACTTATTTTGTAGAAAAAGTTTTTTTTTTAATTAATAACAGAAAAAAAGAAAGTTTATTTGAAAAAAAAGTTGTGATTCAAAGTATTCCATTCTCTTGTTGAATATTCCAGCAGTTTACGAAACCTTTCCTGTGTAATAACAGAAAAACAGAAAGTGTACTTGTAAAACAGTTATGACTCGAAAGCATCTCCTTCTCTTTTTAAATTTTTTCACAATGTGAGTATTTAGTTTTCAATGCTAAAAACCCAAGTAGTGATTTGAGTTGTAGTTCTTTTTCAGTTAAGCTGGTTCTTGCGTTGCGCTGCCTCGGGATTAGTATTTGCTCTTCTGTTTCAGCTATCCGTGCTAGTGCACTTGTAGATATTAAGAGTAAGCTTAAAGCAGGTTATGCTAAAATTGTCCCAAATCATGGCCGGCATCCTCGAAAGGCCTTGGCTAAACTCTATTCATCATATTGCGACCATTCCATTCTTTTTCTGTCAGGTTTCCGCCCATCTTTTAATACTACTGATATGCAGGATATAGAGTTTTGTATTTCCGTTATTGTAAATATCTTTTGTATCTGCCTCGTTTGTATAGAAACCATAAGATTATTGGAATGTTTAATGCAACTGATATATTGACGTCATATAGTAGGTTGGACTCCAAGTTAAAAGATGAGGCCTGCAAGCAGTTGGGTCCTTTTCATCCTCTTGTGCGATTGTTCTGATTTGCATTTCTATTTCTTTATATTGATATTGTTTTGCATGTGTTTGTTTTGTATGGCTTTTCCTTTTATTTTCTTTGGTTACTCCACTTTTTTATAATGTTAGGGGGTCAAAAATAAATTACTATTATACGAAATCTACGAGTTTAATTAGTTTTTATTAATTGAACTTAAAAATGAACATAAGGCGAGCTTAAAAATCTACACATTTAGTTAACTGGTGAATTCGAGCGGAACGAAATTATGGATACTTGTTTATTTTGAATGGCATAAAAACACACTTTTGACAGAAAATAGCTATGAAGGGGCTGCCACTCTCAACCTTCTAGCGTTTAAGCTAAAGTTTAACTCAAGTTAAATGTATTTTCCAAAATGTTTCAAGAATAGAAACGCTTATGGATACACATAAATGCGATCGGTGAATAAGATGCATGTAACTACGTACTATCTTTATCTGTTGAACTCAAAAATATTTTCAGAAAATGGATTAAAACTTTATCATTAAGAGCAGGTATTCTTGGATAGGGTAGGAGACAGCCACCCTCCTTCCATCATTTACATGCTACTGTTCATTTTAAGTATTATTGTATTATTAAGTATTATGTATTATTAAGTATTTTTATTGTTAAGTATATTAAGTATTTCAAGTATTATTAAGTACTATATTTATTTTATCTTTTATTCATTTGACAAAAGTCATTGTTTTTTCTTATTTGAAAATAAAAGCAAGTCATATCTTATCTTTTTTTTTTTTATCAAATCCTGCAATATTTATGTATTGGAATTTAACGCCCTCTGAATTGCAGTAATCACAAATATTCTTTGTATTTATTTTACCTGGCCCATTATAATTGTATTAGTCTCTTTTGCTGAAATACATAGATGTGTCATGAGCCACAATTTTCGGGGAATGGGGAGCAAAGGGATCTTATAGACGGGTTGTTCATTTTAATAAATCTAAATTTTGGATAAATTGTGTTAATATATCCCCACTATGCCATAGTTTTACAGTACGCAATTTCGACAGCTGGCAGTCGATATCAGCGACCTCTCGGTACTGGTGCATTATATGTCACCCACCGCTATCGACTATACACGGAAACCAGACATGGATTCCCGTCAAACGGGTATTTGCTATCTAAATTGATTGCAAAGCGTGATTTTTTATTGCGTTTACAATATTTAAACTGTTGTTTTCTGGGTTTAGGGGGGGGGGGGGAGAAGGTACCTAGGTTAGGTTATGTCTTTAATATGTGCTATGATTACCCCCCCCCTAATGTGCAATATATAGCCCAAAATTTATTTCTAAACTATTATATTTTCATCCTATTTTATTTTATTTCATTAGCATTAACCAAACTTGACTTATTTCGTGTATCGCAAACGATATTTGGAAATTTCTGTTTGTTTCCAGCTTTTTTAACCATCTACCAGGTAACATCCAACAAAAAATTCCAACATACGAAAAGTTCACGTTAATATCTAGCGTACATTTGAATTTCTAGGGGGGGCAGCATACATACATCTATCTCAAGTAGTTTAATAGGGCATTTAAGACAAAATGCTAGTGACTGGGTTGTTGACAGCAAATAAATAAAAATACAAATCAACCAAATAACATACATACATGCGTACATAAATAACATACATATAATAAAAAACATACATAAAATAAACATAATGAGTAAAATACATAAAATATAACACATAATGATGTAATAAATAATACGAGCATAAATACATAATAAAAATAGGTGTTCCACGAAGTGTTTATTATTCACCTGTCTGCTATTATTGTTTGTTCGTAAAAAAAGACGCATCCAGGAGAGGGGGGCTACGGGATTTTAACCCCCCCCCTGAAATGTTTCTGACTCGTAAGAACGTAACAAAAATGCATATAAACAAATTTTGATGCTTTTTTGTACCTCCCCAACCCGCCCCAAAATCCTAGATACTCCCTTGGTTGGAAAATATTGGTTCGCTTTTTTGTAAGAGGCGAGTTGTAAAAACTTTTAAATAAAATAATAAAGAAAGGTGGAACAAAATATTCGATTCAGAATTCCTTCCCAATCAAAAGACCATATAATGCAGAGCAGGTAAAACAGAAAAAAAAAACTAACAACAAAAATGAAAATATTTCGCACAAATAGCCTTGCCGTTGTTTGGAGGCTTGAAGAATTTATTTTTTTTCAAATTTGTGGCATATACAAAATCTGTAAAACCATATTTTGAGTTGCAAACTTATTAGACGGGCCATGTATGGTCTAAAAAACTAGCCACTTTGAATTTTGCCTCTTATGAATGTTCTTGAAGGGCAAAAACACTTTGAGTCTACACAGGCTGTACATGACATACAAAAATATAAATTCCTTAAAAATGCGTATCTGACAATACGCAATATCTCCGCTGCGTGACAATATGTAAAACTGCTCTTACTCTTTTTAGCCTTGATTATTTATCATGTTTTTGCTTTCTTCAAGCAATCGATTAATTTTCATTGAGTAGAAGTTTTTCTATAAAACAACTATTTTATCAGAAAAATATGTTGTTGCATTTTTCCAGACAAAAATTTACGAGGAACTTGAAAGAGAGGTCCCGAATTTTGAACATAGATTAAACTATATTAAAGGAAATGTTCATAGGCTTGTCACGGGTCTCAGTAAAGTAGTGTAAGGCAGAGTCAGATCGAAATTTAACTCATTTTAAAAAAGGGGCTAAATACCTCCAAAAGGACAAGTAATCTCAATGAAAATTACTCCATTAATTGAAGAATACTAGAGAGTCCAATTGCATCGGTTTCAAGCTCCTACCATAAAAAATTTTAAACTTTATTTTTTAAACTGAGGAGGAAGATTCCCATTAAAACCAGTGTTTTGGGAATATGTTAATTACGCCAGGACACACCGTCAATTGTTTCAATATAATTTAACAAAAACTAATTGAATCATTCATTTTATTAAGGCTACTGCCTTTAATAAGAGTTCAATGTATTATGCATGTACTTTAAAACATACTTTATTACCTTTATTATTTCAAATTCTTCTTGAAGGTTACAATCAATTTCAGTTAGAACTAGAAGTAGTCGAAAAGTAGACAAGGGAATAAATTCTTGCTAGTAGAAGGTGAAATATGAAGGAAGCAGTCCTTACAGGCAAGTATACAGAATTTGTTATTCATGGAGTTGGGAGAAAAAATTTCAAGGCAGATCGGAGACCCGAGCCACCCTCTTCGTCCACACCTGAGCCCTCCTCTCTATAATGTATTTTACAGGGGTTTTCGATGTAATCAGATACTAATAATATTGTACTCCAATCCAATGCTTTATTGATAGATACCTATGATGATCGTTGGTGCCTATAATCCATCTGGCTACGTTATTTCTAATAGTTCAAGGAATTTAACAGTAAGTAGGGAGTGACTCAGCCCAATAGTAACTGAAACTTTAATTCATTAACTTTAATGTTACCCATTAAAAGCTACAAGCCTATGTAAATTTGCCTGATTTTCAAAAACATTTGCAACATCCCCGAAGAGTCAAGCGATCTTGTCAAATATCACACGATCAAATCCAGCATATCATTGAATCCTCCTGTAAAGACATCAAATTCCTATCTAAAAAATAAGGGATTTTGTATTTTTTGCAAGAAGAAACATCATCGATACATATTAATTTGTTTTTGTTGCTTTTTTTTCCAAGGGGTCATCGCATTGCACCAATGGTCCTATAGGATCGGGAGAGAACTCATTAGAGAAGATATAAAAGTGTCCTTTTTATGTTACCAAGAAGATTGGTGGGAGACTAGCTCCCCTTCCATGCTCCCTTTCCCCCAAAGACACTCGAAAAAAATTTAAGATTGCTGTCTGATTCAGCTTAGTTGAAAGGTCCGATAACTAGGCCTTAAGGGATGACACAACCACCCATAGTCCATGGGGAATGGCTGTAAGCTACGTAATTTGCCTATTGTTCACATATGATATTTGCTATTGGGAAATATACGAAAAATTTGTGTGTGTGTGGGGGGGGGGGAGGGGTTGAATTTTATCTGGTGGGTGTTTTCTATGGGGAGAGTATTTTGCAAGGAAAGTTACCGGGGTGGTGTTTTCAGGGGAAATTTTTCAGGAGGAGGGCCGTTGAATTTGAACGAGAAGTACATTTAAGTAGCTTTAAGCCTTCAGTCTAAAAAGTAAGGGTTGAGGAAGGGATAGCCGCCTCATATACAGAATAATTTCTGTTCATTTTAAGTTTTAATGTTCCTCCTTACTTTCAGTTGAAAAAACTCGTTTTTTTCTTTAATCACCAAATAAGATCAATTAATAACATGGCTTACCGATTGCAGTCCATTATGTGATATGCAGAAAATATTAAGCCATCAGTTTCTGCGCCACAAATAGTGTCTAAATTTCCCCTGTCAGTATGTCGAATTTGTTGTTGCATTAAGCTCTGCCTGGGATATCTTAAAGCGTATATAAATTTTGATGTTTTGACGGCCGACTCCAATGCGATTGAATCTTCGAAGTCATTTACTTCTGCCGAGTTACACAGAACATTTAGGAGAAAAAGAGAGAATACAATAATGAAATGGTGTACAGTTACACCGTACAGTAGCGTAAAACGACATTTTGCCATTTATACTAAACCAAGAATCACTATATATTCCTTCTATAGATCTTAAGACCAAATGCTTAATAATATAGCTGAAAACTGAATGATTCCAGTTAGTTCTCAATTCAGGTTAAAAAGTAAAAGTTGAAAGTTCGAATGATCAATTTGACAGAAACAAATTCTGTATTTTCTTTTCGAGAATTGACAAATAAAATAATTAGTGCATCCATTTATGCATTTCTGAACTGATGAGGCAAAGACTGTGGTTGGTAAAGTTGTGCAAATTTAATGATGCATCCAAAATTTGATTTATGGCTCTAATTTCTATGGATTGAGAATTTTTGGGCTACTTCCGACGTTTTTTGATGTGTTTGCATTTTTTTCTTAGAATTGCAAAACTTAAAAATTATTTTATATTGGATATAATCTTGCAGAAAAAAAGAAAAAGCCTACAGATCAGGAAAAACAAAGAGGAGAAAAAAACATCATTATTTTAAGATAAAAATAAACATCCAAATTAATGTTAAAACTAGAAGATAAAAGAGAATAAAAAAATTAATAAAATCCCAATTCTCTTTTTGATAACTTTTGAACAAAAACATGCAGTAAAATAAATGATGTAAGATTTTTTTTATCATTTGTCGTTTAGGTTTTTTTCCATAAACCTTGTTCTTAAGAACAACGCAATAAAAAGAAATACACAGGTATCAGGTCAGTTGAACGTGGTGGCCATTCGATGCTGCCCCTTCTTCCGAATCAAGGCTCTGGAAAAACTTGGAAATAATACAGTGGTGCGCCATCCAGTTGATAGAAAATGTTTAATTTTAAGTTGTAGCCCTACTATTTCACAAGAGATGTCTGTAGTGGGACAGTTAAGCATAAGAATCGTGCAGTTCTGCAAAAAGCACAAACATTAGTGAAAATATAAATTAAAACATGGGGAATCTAATTGTGACGGGAAGCAAGTCAATTAGGTGCTCTAAATCCTCTTACGAGTACCAGAAATGCTAATAAAATGCGCAAGTTTACCAGTATCTCTACAGAAGCATCAAAACCTCTGAATATACATTTTACGATATGGCGATTCCAATGGTGGCTACATAAAGAAAAGTAAAGGATCGCTCTAAAGAGCACGCAATAAAGCGCTAAAAAAAGCGCGTAAAGCACAAAATAGGAGTCCCTATCCCCTGTAATACCATAACAGGCAAAAACATAGTTTAGAGTACTAGAAGTTCGAATATTACAAGCAGTAGATCGAGTCTGCACGTCAGTGCAAATTTGCGCGTTCAAAAGCACGCAAAAAGCGCAAAACTGATGGAAAGTTTGAAAAAACTCATGAGAAAATGGCAATGCAGTACAAAGTATGGGGAACCCAATAATCACAGGTAGAAGTTCGACCAATCGCTTTATAGCATCTTTGCAATCGTTGAAAAGTGGGCTAATTGCGCAAAAGTCATCTGCTTGTTACAGAAAGTTCAGATTTGGTCGACACACGATTTGGAATACCGAGAGTCGAGTAGTGTTGAAAATAAAAGTGAATCTGTAAGCCCGAATCCGGTCCTGGTAAGTCTTAATACCCGCTTAAAGCGCAAAAATAGAAAACTTTACAAAACAATAGTTTCTTAAAACAAGCTGTAATTCGGAATGACATAGAACATGCAATACAAATAGCGATTTGGAGCATCCAGCAGAGACCACTACGCTTAATGACACGAAGAGAATGAACAATTTTGAACAAAAATAGAGACCTAGATGGCACTTTTTCGGAGATGCGCAACCAAAAAAGCCATTTTCGTTTGCTACTTTAGCTAACTTGTCTTGATTGTCATTGCTATTGGAAAATGTAACACAAAATAAGGCAAAAATTATCATATAATATGGTACTTCGCTGATATATCAGATCATATGATGAACAACCGAGATTCTAAGTTAGGCTTAAGCCTTAAAAGGGACATCAAAATACATAACACATAAAAATTGATTACACTTGGCAGGACCCGTGGCAAGAACATAACTCGGTGCGCTCAAGTGAGCTGCTCTTGAAGTTGCAGCGCCCAGAGCATTACTTTTTGCAACTGCATCGTATAAGCTCTCGACAGGCGACACATGCTTGGAGCAAGGTTGACCATCGGGGAGCCCAAATTCCATTGCTAGTCTTTTCCCATCCGTAATCCTTAGGTTTCTTTTCGGGAATATTGGCAAGATGAAAACTGAACCATACTTGGGCCTTAATGTAAGCACGCCGAATGTACTGGTTTAGCACATCCCGGGTTGACAGAAGTCTGTACATGGATGATCCTTTTTTTGGAATTTATATTTCCTCAACTTGTGTACCGAATTTTTCCCACTGGATCTGTCATATAAAAGCACAATAAACTTTTCAATCTGTGCAGTCATTTTCAATGAGCTCTGGATGAGGAGATTATAGGTGGTTGAAGACAAGTACTATGGCACTATGTGCTTCCCATGCTTTCCAAAACCCTCCTTTGCCATGCCAAGGGAATATGGACACATTGTCGCAGCCACATAGAGCATGAAAAAAGCAGTGACTGTGCCTTTTCTTCACCTAGTGCAGTTGCTATGTCATGAACAGGAGTGTAGCGGAAACTCTTCCCTTGGGCGTACGCTACGTACAGTTGATCAACCTAAACAAGAATGTACTTTGCGATGAGCAGAACAACTGCATCTGAATCAACCGTTATGAAAGTAATGAATTCCATATTTCAGCGCGCTTAATGAAGACAGTGTAGGACTATCCTGCTATCTCCCTCTTCGGGGCTGCTAGGATGAATTTCAGCCAAGTCAGTTAGAATAGTACTCCTTGCACTATCAAGAGAAGCCACTCAAATCAAGTGATTGGTAATAGTGTCGCATTTCTTTTCTGCCATGAATTCGAGTAGTCTCTGCTTTTTGTCTGAACACTGAAGGAAACTTGTCCAGTATTTTAGAATTGGCGTTCTTTCTTCAACCTATGTCCAATACAGAGCCTTGCTGAGCTTTTCTCGTGTAGAAGTTTTCAAGCTGTCGGACTTATAAAGGTGGACTAGGACAGCGCCATTACAAACCTTGGAATCGGCGTGAGGTTTCTCGATTACAACTTCAGAAGAATAAGCTGTGAGCCGAGTTGCAATATCAGACTTCATGCCGGATCTCATATTACCCTGATCAGAGATTGAAGGAGGGAAATACTGGTTCTCGAGTTTGAAAAACTCTTCCAAGTCAGTGCCTATGGTGTTGCAGCCAATATAGAGTTTGGCAAAAAGGGCCGAATATGACTTGGCCATCTGAAGGATCGATTTCAACTTCGGTATCGATGATGAAAATAATTACGTCTTGTTTTGGTATATCAGTGAATCAATAGGCTTTGTACGTCTTAAAAAACGCTCTTCCACAAAAGTATCATACTGGGATTTGCCAACAATTTCCAGACTTCGGTAACTACTGATGACACGGGAAGTGGGTACTCTCCCGGAGTCAATGGAAACGAGACTGTCATACATACTATCGAAAGGATTACCCAATTTTTTTAGGGTATTTATAAGGTTTTTAGTATTCGTCTGGAATCTCTTTTGAAATGCCAAGCCTATTTCGTGATGTTCTGCAGTCCGCTGTTCCTTCATATTTCAGAATTTCCCAGTCATCCTTACCATTCTGGTGCTGCAATCATGAGTCCCCTCATTGCAAGTGGATCGTGCGTTAGTCCATACTGTATTTCCGATTTTTCTGGAAGTTTGTCAAAACGTTCCATAAGTTTTGCGCTTTTTGCGCGCTTTTGAACGCGCAAATACACGCTTGGACAGACATGCTCTAGCTGCTTCTTGTAATAGTAGATCTTCTAGTACTCTAAAATATTTTTTCGGCAGTTTTTGTGTTCCATGGAAAAGGCGCATCGATTTTGCGCTTTCCGCGCTTCTGTTTAGCGCTCTATTGCGCGCTTCAGAGTAATGCTTTACTATTCATTGAGCCACCATTGGAATCTCCATATCTTAAAACTTATTGTCAGAAGTTTGATGCGTCTGTAGAGAGACTGGTAAACTTGTGCTTTTTTTTTACCGCTTGGGGTGCTCGTAAAGATACTTTTAAGCGGCTGCCCGATGTGCTTCCCGTCACCATTGGATTTCCCGTGCTTTAGTCTGTGTCACCACCTATTTTGATGCTTTTTGCCACAAGTGCACGATTCTAGTGATATTTTCCGTTTAACGGCCCCACTACTGGATAGTTCTCACCACTTAGATTCCACAGCCAGCGTAATAGTGACGTTGCCTTTGTAAAGAACGAAGTAGGCACAATGTATTATTATATTTTTTTTTCACCAGGGCATTTCAAGCAAAGGGAATTGTTGTAGAGACTTGGAAAGGAGCTCAATCAAATAGACATTGAAATTTCTAGTGCTTTTTTTCTGAATAAAAAGTGATTGAAGGGCAACTAGCCCCTTCCCCCCCCTTCCCCGACGTGTATTTATCGTCTAAAAATATCGAATCAAAATTTTGAGATAGTCGTTTTGTTCAAAATAGTTGAAAGCTCTAATTACTATTTCTTTTGGGATATCAACCTCCAATAGCCCTCGGGGCAAAGACTGTAAATTATGTTATCTGCTCATCGTTTATATATTATATTTGTTATTGGAATTTGGGGGTATGTTTGACCTTTGGAGTCCAAAAAGCCCAAGGGCAGGCATTCAGGTGAAGCTTTCAAAGATTGTTGAGGGGAGTTCTGAACTGAATCAAAATACACTAGGTGAATGCAGGTTGTCAAAAGAGAGTAACTCAGGAATGACCGAGGGCATTAAGTGGAAACTTTTAGGGAATACTGATGGCGCTGAATAATTGCCCATGCAGCATATATGATCAATTGCCCCCGTGCATATATGGACGCTAACACTACTACTACTACTGTTACTGCAACTATTACTACTACTGCTACTACTACTACTACTACTACTACTACTACTACTACTACTACTACTACTACTACTACTACTACTGCTACTACTACTACTACTACTGCTACTACTACTATGACTATTACTACTAGTACTCCTACTGCTACTAGGCCTACTACTACTACTGCTACTACTACTTTTAATGCTACTACTACTAAAACCGATGCTATTACTACTACTACAACTATTACTACTACTACTGCTATCACTACTACAACAACTAATACTACTACTACTACTACTACTCCTACTACTACTACTACTAATGTGCTTCTTGGACGTTAACATATTAGGAGTCCATATTACTAGAAATGAAAATTGCACCATTGGAATCACCATGGTCGTAAGCTACGGAAGCCCAAAAGTAGTAGTAGTAGTACTACTACTACTACTACTACTGCTACTACTGCTACTACTACTGCTACTACTACTATGACTATTACTACTAGTACTCCTACTGCTAATACTACTACTGCTACTACTACTTTTAATGCTACTACTACTAAAACCGATGCTATTACTACTACTACAACTATTACTACTACTACTGCTATCACTACTACAACAACTACTACTACTACTACTACTACTACTACTACTAATGTACTTTCGTTATTTTGCTTCTTGGACGTTAACATATTAGGAGTCCATATTACTAGAAATGAATATTGCACCATTGGAATCACCATGGTCGTAAGCTACGGAAGCCCAAAAGTAGCGTTATAGTTATCTCGTAAGCAATTTATTGGATGATTTGACACTTGAACAGCAGGACTGCCACACAGTGAGGCACCGTATGAGGCACCTCTATTCTTCATGAGCTTCTAAAAATGCAAAATGATGTTTATTATTTACCGTTTAGGGATTCTTTCCATAAACCTTCTTCTTCTTAAAAAAAAAAAAATCCAAAGGTGTCAGGTCAGATGAGCGTGGTGGCCATTCGATGCTGCCTCTTTTTTCCGAATCAACGTTGTGGAAAAACTTGGAATTGTGTAGTGGTGCTTCATACTGCTGATATACAAAATAATTAGATTAAGGTTTATTTTTGGTTTGTACCCTTACTACTTCACTAAAAATGTCTAGGTAGTTTTCTCCAGTTAGATTTCACAGGCAGCGCAATTGTGCTGCTACCCAAGTAAAGAACGTAGCGGGCACAATGTATTCTTATTATTATTTTTCATCAGGCCATTTCAAGTAGAGGGAGTTGTTGTTAAAACTTGGAAAGGAGCTCATTTGATTAGAAATTGAAAGTTCTAATGCTTTTTTAGGATCAAAAGTGATTAGAGGGCAACCAATCCCTCCGAAACTCCCCTTTATTCCTCAAACATTCCCATCAAAATTTTGAGATAGCCGTTTTGTTCAAAATAGTTGAAAGCTATAATTATTATTTCATTGGTGATATCAACCCCCACAGCCCTTGGAGCAAAGGCTGCAAATTATGCAGTTTACCCTTTGTTCATATGTGATATTTGTTATCGGTATGTTTGACATTTGGTGTCCAAAAAGGCCAAAGGCAGGCATTTAGGTGAAACTTTCAAAGATTTTTGAGAGGAGTGTCGAACTAAATCAAGACATACTATATGCATGCAGGTTGTCAAAAGAGCGTAACTTAGAAATGACTGAGGGCATGAACTTTCAGGGAATGATGAGGGCAATGGTGGGCAATTGCCCAAAAATGCCTGATGTGAGTGTTAACACAACTACTACTAATACTAATACTAATACTACTGCTATTAATACTACCACTACTACTACTACCACTGCTACTACTACAAATATTGCTTCTGTAGTGACTACAACTAGGGCTGAGGATATTAAGGCAAATACTTGAGGGAATATTGAGTGGAAAGTTGAACCAAACCAAAAATATATTATGTACATACTTTTAAATTGTACGAATATACAATTTGGCAAAAGGATGTATTAGCAATATTTTAGGAACGGGTTATTGTATCAAGCAACAAAACCCCCGGAATGAAATGGGGGGGGGGGGTTAACTAACCAAAAGGTAATATGTGCAATTTTGTATACTACTGCTGATACTAACACTGCTGCTACAAGTGTTACTACTACTACTAACACAACACTATTACTTCTACTACTGTTTATTGTACTACTGCTACTACTACTACTACTACTACTACTACTACTACTACTACATACTACTGCTACTACTACTACTACTACTAGTACTACTTCTAGTACTACTAATACTACTACTACTACTATGGCCCTAGTACTGCTAAGAATGTGAAGGTGAAAATGTAAGAAAATATTGAGGGTAAAGTTGAATTGAATCAAAATACACTATGTACATGCCGGTTGTCAAAAGAGCGTATCACGAGAGCTACTACAACTACTACTATGACGACTTCTACCAGTACTACTGAAGCTAAGGGCAGTACGATGAAAATTCCGGGAAACGTTGACGAGAATATTTAAATAAACTGAAATATTTTATGTGGATGCTTTTCTATGTTACGAAAAGGGCGTAACAGCTATATCCCAGGAACAGCTTAGAGTATCAAGTTGAGCAGGAGTAGAGATTACGTCCTCCGTGCCTTCTAATGACTAGAACATAATATGCACTTACTGAAAACAAAATATATTTTAAACGTTTTCTCTTTTTTAACTATAATAAATTCAATATTAAGACTTTAAGGAACGAATATTCAAATCTATATTAAACTACCGATCCACATTCCTTTTTTTTCAGTAATCTTGGTTATGATAGAGATTTTGCTTTTTTTCTCTATTATGGGAAATAGAAACACACAGCTCGAAATGAGGATTGTGTTCAGTAACGGGCAAATTACGTTCTGGTCAAGAGAAGTCATGGGGGACCTCAGCACTACTCTTCTTAGTTTCAGTTGGTTTTGGGTTTGACTCGGTTATTTACTACAATATCTGCTCCTTCGGGGTTTGATTTATTTATTGATAATGATTAAAAGTAGTTTTACGCTTGGATTTGATTTCTCATCTTTGATTTAATATAGCCCTTTACTTCTATTTAAAAAACTCCCCTGTGAAATAAATTTTTTAAGATTAATCCAATTAAAAAAAAGGCCCAACAACACCTCCGCTTGATGATGCATTACGAGTTTTAATGCCAGGCTGTTTCCATTCAGTGTCTATGTTCAAGTGGGGATTTTCATCAGCCCAGCACACACTGTTATCATGTTCAAATGAATAGATAATTTAAATAGGACCTCATAATTTTATTTAAAGAGTCATGATTTTATTCAAAAGAGTCACCAAATAATTTTATTTAAAGAGTCATGTTCTTCTCCAAGAAAATGATAACGTCTTATCTAGAAACTTTAGCCACCGATGTGGGTTATCCTCTAAAAGACCATTCATTTGTCATGGACAGTAAGAATTGTTGTCACAGTCGTCAAATATACTACAGATTAAACTCTAAATTAATTCATCATCAGTTCAAGTTGCGCTGTAGACAAATGTCTTTAAATTGTCACTATAAGCAAATCGCTGGGTAAAAATATCATCCTCCTTAAAAAAAAGAAACATTCATCCAAAGAACAGAAGATATTGCTATGGACCTTAGGAGCTCCTTGAAATGTCAATTAATTTTGATTGACATCTCATTGGAGCGTCAATTTGATTGACGCTTATTGGATTGCTAATCAGAAGTTTTAGTGCCCTTTTTGAGATTCAGAATGATGGGAAGGTAAATACCCCCCCCCCACACCTCATATTTTCCCAAAATGTATTTGGTAGAAATTTTCAGATGGCCAATTGTTGTCGTAGAAACTTCGAAAAAGGCTCATTCAATTTGAAATTCAAAGGGCTAGTGCCCTTGTTTTTTTGGATCACTAATATAAACCATAGTGAACTTCTGATATACATCACTGTAGACAATAATCTCAAGGAAACTGTAAAAAAAGAGAAATACTACTAGTACTGCTACTAAGAACTAATTGCAGCACAAAGCCGCCTGGCTTTGTGCTACAGTGAGCCAAACACGCTCCGTAAGCTTCTCCTCCTCCATCCCAATCTATTCAAAACCCTCCTTTACACCCTCCCAAGAATTTCTCATTTCCCTTCAATCTCTCCTTATGACATCCTTCCACCCCATTCGGGAGACGACCTGCTTTTCGTTCGGCCCTAGATAGTTGACGGACAAGGACAAAAAAGAGGAATGCCTTTGTAGATACTATGCTAGTGCCTCTTTAAATGTATAAATAAAAATTATGCGTTTAAGTTTTTATAATGAAAAATATATAAAATATATTGATATATGATGTACCTATCATATCAACATGTATAGTAGATAAATATGAAAAATAGCGTTACATGTATAAATGTATCAAAAGGAGGAAATCCTGACAGTATTTCTCTATTTCTGTCAAAATCAACTTCACAAAAAGAAAAAATATAACAGATTTACGTTCTTTTATACACATTCTCCTTTATTGTGAGCTTGGTGTATATAGCTGAGCTTCCTTGAAATAAAAGAAATAAATAAAGTCTTGTATATTCTTTTGGAAGCTACTTGCTCTTTCGTTAATTTTATTTTTGTTGCCATGAATAGAATTTGATAAAATTTATTATACCTAACTTCATGCAAAAAATATTAATTTATATCATTTACTTCCTTCAGTTTCTTAGCACTTTTCTAAGTTTCATTAAAATTATTTTCAGTTTCTAAAGCTATCTTTGCAATATGTATTCGGTTTCCGAATGTTTTGCCTACCCTTTCAAACTTCTCATAAAAAAAAGAACAAAAGATCACTTTAGCAGCAACAATTTTTCACTGGATGTTGACAAGGCTCCTAAACAACATTGGATGTTTATTAGGTTTCAGTTTAAAAATCCAATACTTATTCTAAAACAGCCCCACTCTAGTCATATGCTACTTAAAATACTAAATATTTCAAAATACAAAGCCTGCATAAGAAATAACCCGCAGATGTCATACCACTTGTTCATGATTCATAATATTGTATTGAAAGTTAGACATAAAACGTGCGCTACAAAATAATTCTAGGGATGTACTTTTCTTTCCTTAAATTTTAATTAAACAAACGACTATTGAACAATTAATCCTCAGCATGAGAACATTAAACTTTATTTAATTTGTAATTTTCTGCAACAGTAGCATGGGTGTATGCAAAAGAAGCGGTGCCCTACCCCTAGTTGTAAAAGCAGCCCTATCCTAGCATTGCAAGTGGCCAGGTATCCCAATGTGCTACTGGAGATATCAAGTCTGCCGAGGATGTGATATTACGTTATCACTTCCGGGGCAATAAGGACACTTTTGGAAACAATATTATCTGACTTTCGTTTGCCGTTGTTCAATAATAGAAGTGAGTTTGAAGTGATATTATGTCTAATAAACGAAGTTTTGACATGGATTCTAATAAACAATTCGATGGGATCTTTTTGTACTCTAATGGTATCGAGCCGATTATTGATTATTGACTATTGATAACTGATTATGACTAAAACAAGGCAGATATCATTATTTTAAAGTATTGGCCCTGTGCACATCGGTTTTCTGTTACCGGGCTTGCGCAAGAGTTTGGGTCCCCAAATTCCCATCCAGGTCCCCGAGTCACCATCCTAGGGCCCCATGTCCCCACTAAGGGGGCCGGGTCCCCTTTCATGTCTTAAAATGACACGAAATATAATTATAACAAAATAAATTCACTTGTTATATTTTAAGAAGACAAAATGAAGATGATGTAAATATGTCAGTCGTGATTTTTTCTATTAGAAAAATAATGTCTGTAGTGACATTTCTTATTGTTTTTTAAAGTTTTATCTATGTCTTAAAATGACATCTTTGGTGAACATGATATTTTGGAATTTTTCTTTTGCGGCAACTTCAATAGTATTCTATGGTTGGTCTTCGACAATAGTTGGTTTTTTGTATATTTTCGATCAATGTAAATTTTGCACTGGAAGAATAAACCCTTACGTCTTATTTTAAAAAGTAAAGATGAAATTTTTCAAGAAACTGTTTCTGCATTATAGAGCTGTCGTAGCATGGAATGCTAACAAGGACAAATATTTGAATTTCTAAACAAGAACTAATGGTGACATCATTGCAAATGTATACGAGCCGTGTTGTGGCAGTGAGAGATTAAATTTATTTTGAGTATCGAAAATAATCAATGGTTATGGTGGTCAATATGCCAGAGTAAAATTTACAGAGATGACTGAGCTTAAAGAAAATGCAAGCCTAAACTTAATAGTTGATGACGAGGGCCAACCTCTTGCTAATGGCACGGGTAAAACGTTACCTGTTGATACATCATATCAGTATCTTTTATGATATTACCATTCAACGGTACGTGAAGGTAAGAGAGATGTACTCCAGCATTAATGTCATAAATCATATCTTGTCTATGTGTCGGAACTTTAGCCTATGTAAAAATAATATGGTAATAGACAGTAAAATCGAGGGCAAAATTAAAAGGGCATGGGCAGATAACATCGCAAGGGAAATTAAACCCAATATAATGAAAAGCAAAGCATCGTTAGTACCATTGGTAGTTTACCATCAAATACCATCATTGAACAGAATAATAGCAACGATGAAAAAGTGAAGATGAAATACTTCAAGAAAGTATGTGCACATATTAAGATTATCGTAGAATTGAATGCTGACAAAGACAAATATCTGAACTACGAAACAAGCACGACACCATTGGAAATGTATGTGAGCATTTTCAAGACAGTGAGAGAATAAATTTCCTTGGACTACCGAAAATATTCATCATTCCTGACGGTGAATATACTAGAACAAAATTTCCAGAGATGATAACGTTTAAACATATTACATACCTAAATGTAATAGTTGACAACGAGTGTCAAATTGTTACTCGTAGCACGTAGCGCACTATTGTCTCTGGAAATTTTATTCTAGCATATCCACTATCAGTAATTATGAATTGTTTGTGTAGTCTACAGAAATGTAATCTCTCACTGTCAAGACAATGCTCACATACATTGCCAATAGTGTCACCACTAGTGCTTATTTCGTAGTTCAAATAATTGTCTTCGTCAGCATTCAATGCTACGATAACCGTATTATGTGCAATAATTAGAACTACTGTTTCAGATGATCCTTTTCGGTGGTTTAGTCCGTTTGTAATTTTGTATTTGACAAATAACTCCCATCCTTAAAAAAGGCAAAAAAGACGCTTCGCTGTGCTGTTCTTATTGCCCCATTACCGTGTCGTGTACTACTTTCCAAGCTCTTTGAGTCATTTTGATTAAAGACATTGAAGAAAACTATTCCATCACTCTTCGTTAGTTTGGGTACCAGCGAGGCTTAGGTAGAGAGCACACTCTCTTTCTGCTTATAAATGTGCTGAAGTATATTTAAGAAAGAGGTAATTTCTAAATCTTGTGTAAACTCGTTGCTGCAAAAGCTTTTGACTCTTGTATATTTTCGCAGATTTTGCTCGAGGCCATTTTGAAAGGTACTGAGGCTGCGATCTAATCTCCCCTGTAGACTAGATTGAGTAGATAAAGGTTGCTGTTCTGCCCCTAGAGTGGGATGTGGGTCTCTGGGGTGCACCATAGGATCCTCCGTCCCTAGCTCTTCAGGGAAGAAATCCATCTGCGTGACCTCACCGTGGCAAAAGGGTGGCAAAGGCCCGGCCAACCTAAACCTTGGTGGACGCCAGCTAACACACAGAAGGGGTGTCGTCGGAATGGGGACCCGTTGGTTAAATATATTCCCATGAAACGATGAAAATGGCAGAAAGAATTAAAAAGCCAACATTGGCTACGGTATTTCCGGCAAGTGATGCGGCGGAGGCTACGGCAACCCCAACGGAAAGTGAACTAGCCGACCACCTGTTGAAACATCGACAATCCCTCAATGTGGGGTGCTGGAACGTAAGTTCATTGAAATGCCCTAAAACCTGGACCTTTATTGCAGGTGAATGCGAAAGATATTTCATAGAAATTCTGTATGTATCCGAAACCCGGCTAAATGAAAATTTGGAAGACGAGATCGTGTCCGCCGCCTGGTGGAAAATCCGAATTCTACTTTTTCAACTCCGGACCTAGTCATGGCTCTGGTAAGGCTGGGATTGGTCTCCTCCTCAGTACTAAGGCAGCAAAATCCCTAGTTGAATGGTAGCCCATCTCAACTCGATTGGCTAAGGTTCATCTGAAGGGTCACCTCTTAAACATCACTGTCATCTCAGCCTCTGCACCAACCAGAGCTACGGATGAAAGTATAGTTGAGGAGTTCTGCAATTCTCTGACCGAGTCATTGAGAACAGTCCCAAGCCGTGATTTACTCATCCTAGAAGGTGATCTTAGCACCCATGTTGGAAGCCGTGAGACTGACCGCAAAAGAGCTGTTAAAAGGTTTGGATGGGGTGACAGGTGCGAGCGTTGAAGGAGGCTCGTAGAATTTGCCCAGAAGAATAATGTTATATTGGCAAATACGTTGTTCCAACATAAACCATCCCAAGAGGATCACCTGGCGCTCTAGAGATGGAAGAGCTCAATACCAGGTTGATTACTTGTTCATATCTTCCCGACGGCAAAGGTCTATACAAAACTGTAGAGCCTATCGTGGAGCCGGCACAGGAGCAAAGAATGGCTCCAATCGTATGCTGTTCCTGACCATAAACCTTGCCTCCAGGAAACGAACGCAACCTCCTCCGAGATACGATGTAGCACGTATTCATGTCTTCATGATAAAGAACTCGCAGAAGAGTTCCGCTTGGAATTATCTA